>NC_133200.1:762500-777500 GCF_049306965.1 Danio rerio | reverse complement strand
TGGCTGACGCTGCTATGATGATCGCATCAGCCCCGACTTCAGACACACCCATGGTCAAGCCTGAGAATCGGGCGTAATAATTCTGACTTACCGGCCACTTTATTAGGTACACCTGTCCTTCTGCTTGTTAACACAAATTTCTAATCAGCCAATCAGATGGCAGCAGCTCAATGCATGTAGACATGGTCAAGACGATTGTTGATATCCAAAAACTATAGTGTTTACTAGTGGAAATGTAATTCTTGATATCAACAATTCAACTTGAATAGCAGCCTATGGTGACTTTCAACTAGTGGGAATGCAATTGTTGATATCAATAATTTACAATAAGGGTCAATAGTTAATGCATTTACCAATCATGAACAACACATGTACAGCCTTTATTAATCATAATTAAACATTTATTAATGTATTATTAACATCAAAGTCCATGCTTGTTAACATTAGTTAATGCACCATGAGTTAACATGAACTAACAATGAACTACTATATTTTCATTAACTACCGTTAACTAACATGAACAAATACTGTAGTAAATGTATTATTCATGATTTGTTCATGTTATTAAATGCATTAATTAACATTACCTAATGAACCTTATTGTAAAGTGTGACCTATAGTTTTTACTTTACTTTTTCTTTTTTGATATCAAAAATGTAAATTGGTCATGACTATGCATATTGATGAATTCATATATGCACATATCCAAAAAGCAATTGGTGAGATCTGAAATAACAATTACTACTAGTGAAAATTCAAGGTACAGGTATCCAGAAATATGTTTATTACTAGTTGAAATTTCACTTTTGATATCATGAATGTTTTCCTACCAGTAATGACATCATTTCTGATATCAAGGATTCAGGTGTGTGCTGGTGCAAATGTAATTCCTGATATCAACAATCAAAAAATGTAATTGTTGATATAAAAAAATAATGTTCAGCCGTTTTGACTCATTTTTATTCTCAGAATATGCAGTTTTGATATCAAAAATGTGATTCTTGTTATCAACAATCTGCATTCCTGATTTCAGAAACAATATTGTTGATATCAAGAACTTAATTAAATCCCTTTATGAGCACAGTGTCTCCATCTTCTGATGGCTACTTCCAGCAGGATAACGCAGCATGTCATAAAGCTCAATCATCTCAGACTGCTGAACATGACGATGAGTTCACTGCACTCAAATGGCCTCCACAGTCACCAGAGCTCAATCCAATAGAGCAGCTTTGGGATGTGGTGGAACGGGAGATTGGCATCATGGATGTGCAGCCGACAAATCTGCAGCAACTGTGTGATGCTATCATGACAATATGGAGCAAAATCTCTGAGGAATATTTCCTGTAGCTTGTTGAATCTCTGACACCAAGGATTAAAGCAGTTCTGAAGGCAAAAGGGGTCCAACACAGTACTAGTAAGGTGTACCTAATAAAGTGTCCGCTGACTGTGTATATTAAAAACAAACACATTGGGAAGACAAATAAATCTGATGTCATCTGGATGTACATGATCTCCCAAACATGACATTTTCTAGCAGAATAAACCGATCCTTAAGCAATTAAGTCGACTTGTTTATGTAAATCCAGCAATTAAAGAGGGAAAAGGATCAAATATTCACATTAGACAATAGCAGGTGAACAAGCCGCTGTACACAGGTGAGATCACGGCCGTCAGACAGCTCCTGAAGCCTCTGTGATGTGTTTGTGCTGATTACTGAACTAAAGTACATCTGACAGTACAAATGCAAATCAATACATGAGGAAATGTCAGAGCCGCCGCCGCGTTATTATATTACTGCTTTAAGGAGAGCAGAAGCAGAGAATAAAGCCAGCTGATTATCTGGAGGAATTATCCACACACACACACACACACACACACACACACACACACACACACACACACACACACACACACTGCATTTTTGCACTAGAGTGAAGTATTGCTTTAAATCAGGCCTTGCGTTTCTCAGAGTTGGAGAGTGTGTTGTGTGTCATTCTGACAGACTCATACAGCTACATGTCTGATAACACACATGAAGAGTCAGCTGATGACTTACAGCATCGATCATCAGAGCGCTGGGTTATTGATCAGGTGAAGCTGAGGTCAAGCCTCTACTGGAGGTCAAAGGTCATGACCTTCACACACTGAGATCTACTGTATATATTGTGCAGATATTGATCAAACTGTGTGTGTGTGTGTGTGTGTGTGTGTGTGTGTGTGTGTGTGTGTGTGTATCTGGAAAGATGAGATGCACGCATCTGTGTTTACACTCACAGATGACTGCAAGAGTGCTAACACACACACACACACACACACACACACACACACACACACACACACACACACACACACACACACACACACACACACACACACACACACACACAGTCGGACAAACACACACAGAAACACACACCGAGAGAACCACACAAACAAACAAACACATAAATGTGCACACAGAGACACACAAATAAATGCATACACACACACAAAACACAAACACATTTTAACACACAATCACACACACACACGCATGCAAAAAATATATATGCACACACAGACGCACTCAAACACATACAGAGACATGCTAACACACAAAGCACACAAGCACAAACACTTACATGCACACACACACACACACACACACACGTGCACACAGACACACAAACAACCTCAAACAAACCCACACAAGCACAGTCAGAGACACACAGACAGAAACACACAAACAAACACACACACACACACGCACACACCTTAATACATAAACACAGACACACATACACAGAAACATACACATTTACAGATACACTCGAACACACAGCACAACACACACACACACAGAGAAACATCCAAACACACACAAAACATACATTGTGCACACACACACACGCAATCATGCATACAAACACACACACAAAACACAAACACTTCTTAACACACAATCACAGACACACACAATCACACACACACACACACACACAAAACACACACACAAACAAACATAAGTGCGCACACAGAGACACACAAACAAATGCATACACACACACACACACACACACACACAAACGCATGCAAAAAATATACATGCATACAGACACACTCAAACACACACAGAGACATGCTAACACACAAAGCACACGAGCACAAACACACACACACACACATGTGCACACAGACACACAAACAACCTCAAACAAACCCACAGTCAGAGAGACACACAGAGAAACACACAAACAAACAAACAAACACACGCACGCACGCACACACACCTTAACACATAAACACAGACACACATACACAGAAACATACACATTTACAGATACACTCGAACACACAGCACAACACACACACACACACACACACACACAGAGAAACATCCAAACACACACAAAACATACATTGTGCACACACACACACACACACACACACACACACACACACACACACACACACACAATCATGCATACAAACACACACACAAAACACAAACACTTCCTAACACACAATCACAGATACACACACACATGCACACTCAAACACACAGAGCGACACACTAACACACAAAACACACACACACAAACATAAATGCGCACACAAAGACACACAAACAAATGCATACACACTCACAAACAACCTCAAACCCCCCTCCCCACACACACACACACACACACACACACACACACACACACACACACACACACACACAAATACACACATAGTCACACACAAAACATGGATAAATACACAAATACATGAACACAGACACACAAAGATGGCAGAGATATACAGGAAATGTTGTAACAGCACACACACACACACACACACACGCGCTGCTTCAGTGGCAGAAGGTATGAATATGTAAATGAATGTATTTGTGGCTAAACTGGGTCAGCTGATGAAGAATCTGAAGCGCACAATCAATCATGAGGATGTAGGACAGGGGGAGGAGCCTGTAGTGTAGTGGGTGGAGCATGATGTATAGTGGGTGGAGTCTGTGTTCTAATGTCAGACAGCAGGAGATGAGCTGTTTCTGCTGGAGAATGTGTGTGTGTGTGTGAGATATCAGAGAAAGTCCAGAGAAAACAGTGATATCTTAATTATTTTTAAAATATTGTAAATAATAAGTCATTATAATCATAATAATATATATCATCATCATCATCATTATAATCTACTGTTATAAAGCATCAGATATATAGAGCTGTATTGTTGGCTGTGTCTGCAGTGTGTGTTTCTCTCTCTGAGCGTGTGCAGATGTGCCTCCTAATTGGCCGTGAGTAATGCGATCTGCATGCGCGCTGCACTCTTAATTAAATAACTCTGCTTAATTAGCACATGATGTACGCCTGGAGCCCACGCCTGGCATTGAGGAGCTAACGAGGACAAACACTGACCCCGCCCACTTCAGACCCTGCCCTTATCACTGCTCCACCCACACTATGTATTGCGACAGCAAATAACCCCGCCCTTTTCAATTGCTCCACCCATGCATAATGAGATGATTGACAATTAAAAACTGTCAAAGACATTTGGAGCGATCCACTGTGGGGTGATCATGACGCGCGTGCTGCAGTGTTTGCTGTGCTAAATGTAAGTGTGTGTGCTGGTCTGACAGCGACTGACAGGATTATTTTCATGAGTGTGTTATGAGAATATAATGAGAGGAAAACATGACAGCGGCTGAAAATGATGATGCAGTGCAGCTGATGAAGAGGAGTGTGTTCCCCAAACAGGCTTCATCTCTCCTGCTGGACATCGCTTTGCTTTTCTGTTGATGTTTCCAAACACACACACAAACACACACACACACACACTTCCTTGACTTCATCTGACATCACTGACAGAGTTGATCACTCCCAGAGAACAATGACAGAGTGTGTGTGTGTGTGTGTGTGTGTTTAGTGTATGTGTGTTTGTTTCAGAGAGTTCTGTGTGTGTTTGTGTGTGAACATGAGTTTGTGAGTGTGTGTGTGTGTGTGTGTGTGAGAAAGAGTTCTGTGTGTGTTGGTGTGTGTGAGAGTGTGTTTGAGTGTGTGTGAAAGATGTGTGCGAGAGAAAAAGATTGAGTGTGTTTAGTGTGTCTGTATGAGAGAGAATGTGTGTGTGAGTGTTTAGTGTGTGTGTGTGTGTGAGAGAGAGAGAATGTGTTTAGCGTGTGTGTGTGTGTGTGTGTGTGTGTGTGTGTGTGTGTGAGAGTGTGTGTTTAGTGTGTGTGTGTGTGTGTGTGTTGAGTGTGTGTGTGAGATAGAATGTGTTTAGTGTGTGAGAGTGTGTGTTTAGTGTGTGTGTGTGTGTGTGTGTGTGTGTTGAGTGTGTGTGTGAGATAGAATGTGTTTAGTGTGAGAGAGTGTGTGTTGAGTGTGTGTGTGAGAGAGAGTGTGATTAGTGTGTGTGTGTGAGAGAGAAAGAGAGTGTGTGTGTGTATCAGTGAATGTGTATGTGTGTGTTCAGTGTGTGTGTGTGTGTGTGTGTTCAGAGTGTGTGTGTGATAAAGAGAGTTCTGTCTGTGTTTGAGTGTGTGTGTGATAGAGTGCGAGTGTTTGTGTGAGAGATTGTATCAGTGAACATGTGTGTATTTATATACATGTGTGTATGTATATGAATGTGTGTGTGTGTGTGTGAGCGCGCTGCAGGACTCTCTCAGGTCGTCTCTCCTCACAGGTGTAAACAGTAATTTCTCCTGACAGAGGCTGAAACAGAGTCGTGCTGCCAGAGCTGCAGTGTGTGTGTGTGTGTGTGTGTGTGTGAGAGACTGTACAACAGCACCCCCTGTCTGACACACTCTGCACTACACCCTGAACAACTGACCCCTGATCAGCTTTAGAAACATGAGAAATACCTGTAAACATAACTGTAAATTAGGCAGCACTGTCTCCTCACAGCAGGAAGGTCTCTGGTTTGAGTCTCGGCTGGGTCAGTTGGTGTTTCTGTGTGGAGTTTGCATGTTCTCCTCGTGTTGGTGTGGGTTTCCTCCGGGTGCTCCGGTTTCCCCCACAGTCCAAACACATGCGCTATAGGGGAACTGACCAACTACACTGGCCGAAGTGTATGAGTGTGTGTGAGAATGAGTGTATGGGTGTTTCCCAGTACTGGGTTGCAGCTGGAAGGGCATCCGCTTTGTAAAGTATATGCTGGAATAGTTGGTGGTTCATTCCGCTGTGGCGACCCCTGATGAATGAAGGGACTCAGCTGAAGGAGAATGAATGAATGAATGAGTGTAGGTTTACAATCAAATCTGCATGTACCCCTTGTAAGTCAGCTGACTATGTAGGGATCAGAGCACATGTGTAGTGTGTCGGCTGATTTAAGCAGCTCAGCTGGATTCAGTGTTGAGGTATTGCTGAAAGTTGCAGTGAGTTTTACAGATCTGTGAATGATGCTGATCTGTGTGCTCGTAACTCTTCAGGCTGTTCTCAGATCAGTCAGACTGCTGTTTTCTCCAGTCAGTGCTGCTGTTTGTCATTACGCAGCGGTCGCCGGCTCCTGCGCTGTGAAGCTGCTGGAACATCCATCATGTGCTGTTCTGGGTTCACCGCACACACTCCTGCTGACCTCAGATCAGTCAGCCTCAATCCGCTCTCAGTCATAATGTGAAGCAGACCCAAGACACTGAACCCAGATCAGTGCTTAAACCAGCTTCAAATACACAAATGCACAGTTGAAAGTCAAAATGATCAAATCTCTGCTGTCAATTTCTTCCAATATTCCCCAGATGATGTTGAACAGATTGAGGAAATGTTCACAGTATTTCCTCTAATATTTGTTCTTCTGGAGAAAGTCTGATTTGTTTTATTTCGGCTAGAATAAAAGCAGTTCTTAATGGTTTTAAAGCCATTTTAAGGTCAATATTATTCACCCCTTCAGCAATATTAGTGTTGGATTGTCTCCAGAACAAACCACTGTTATACAATGACTTGCCTAATTACCCTAACTTTACCCTAATTACCCTAGTGAAGCCTTTACATGTCTCTTTAAGCTGAACACTAGTGTCTTTTCTCAACGCTATAGAGTGAGTGTATGTTAAATGTAGTGTTTTCTCACCGACATGGAGAGAGAGAGTGTGTGTGTGTGTGTGTGTGTGTGTGTGTGTGTGTGTGTGTGTGTGTGTGTGTGGGTGTTTCCTCACCGCATGCGCACGCTCATGAGCAGCAGCAGGTTGTAGATGTGGGAGAAGATGAAGAGTGAGAGGATGGTGCTGAAGAACATGGTCATCCAGGAGCCGTGATCCTCACGAAACATCTTCAGACGCAGCACACGACCTGACACACACACACACACACGCAAACAGAGAGAGGGAGAGAAAACACAATTGACTTCAACAACACACACCAGCACAGAGAAAACACAGTCAGCAGTTTACGAACACAGATATTTTAATTCACTTCAGATTACACAGATTATTTACTATTATATGCATGATAATCTTATTAAACATCATTATTTACATTAGGAACTAAGAGAATAACTAATAGTTATAATAAAAAATAACATTAACTATTATTATTATTACAATAAACTAATTATACTAATTATCAATTTATTTACTATTTTTATTAGTTTTTGACTCAGTTCCTTATAATTATTTTAAATTTGCTATTATTAATTATATTATAAAATTTATTATAAACAACAACAACAATAATAACTGTTATTTGTTTTTCACCTAGTTTCTAATAAAATAATATTATTAATTGTTATTATTCTTATTATAAAATATATAATCAAAAATTAGTATTTTTAGTTTTTCAACCATTTCCAAACAATCATAAAAATATTATTATTATTAGCAATATTATAATACATTTTAATACAAACAATAATAATTGTTAGATTAAAAATAGTAATAATAAATAATAATAATATTAATAATAAATATCAATAATAATAAATAATGATAATGATAATCATAAATAACAACAATAATAAATAATAATAATAATAAACAACAACAATAATAATAAACAACAATAATAATAAGCAATAATAATAATAAACAACAACAATAATAAATAACAACAACAATAATAATAAACAAAAATAATAATAATAATAAAAACAACAATAATAACCACCAACAACAAAAAACAATAATAATAATAAACAACAAGAGTAATAAATAACAACAATAAAAAAAATAATAATAATAAGCAATAATAACAAACAACAATAATAAATAACAAAAACAATAATAACAAACAACAATAATAAATAACAAAAACAATAATAACAAACAACAATAATAAATAACAAAAACAATAATAACAAACAATAATAATAAACAATAATAATAACAATAATAATAACAAATAACACCAATAATAATAATAAATAATAATAATAATAAATAATAATAATAATTCATATTATTATTATTATATTATAAAATTATTGTCTTTTAAATCAAAACATTAATAAAATATGTAAATAAAGACAGAAGAAACACTCTCTTCTTTAATAAATGCATCTTAATGTGCCAGCTCTGTCAGTTTCTCTTGTTTTTAGGAAAACAGACACCAGCGCTCTGTTCTTCATACCTCGCTTAAATGATCTAAGATGATTTGGCAGATCCTGGATCTGTTCATCTTGATAACTGATCTCTGGCTAATTTGGTTCTTCAAACAAGTTCATGAATCAGATTAAAGTGTCTGAGATCTGTGTGTGTAGTGAAGGACAGATCTATCCATCCTCCAAATCATGATCAGCAATGCAACTTTTGTAAAGCGTCTGCTTCACGGTCCTCTGTCAGAATCTGTGCTTGTAAAATTCAGCCAGACACACACACACACACACACACACACACACACACACACACACACAGGTATTCCTGATGATTCAGCAATGATCTGGAGATCTGAACTATCACATCAGAACTGTGTGTGTGTGTGTGTGTGTGTGTGTGTGTGTGTGTGTGTGTGTGTGTGTTAGATCTCAGTCAGGATATTTTCATTTACTCCTTTATTTCCTCGACTCCAGCAGAGTTGTGAGCCGGTCCGGGTCGTGATGCAACATGAGGAAAGCTTTGCTGAATAAATAATTCCCTTTGAGCAGATCCTCCTCTCTGAACGCTTCTGCTGGACGTCTGAAACTGACGAGCTGACGAAGTGAGCGCATTAG
Organism: Danio rerio; assembly: GCF_049306965.1. Classification (NCBI taxonomy): domain Eukaryota; kingdom Metazoa; phylum Chordata; class Actinopteri; order Cypriniformes; family Danionidae; genus Danio; species Danio rerio. The sequence continues at coordinate 768,386 of NC_133200.1, read as the reverse complement.
TGACGTTACAGAAACACCGACGTGAAGATTAGCACTCATTAATGTTTAAGCACCGCTTCAGGAGGAATCGCTCCGGCCTTGATCTCTACACCTTCACATTCACACACACACACACGCATGCACACACACACACACACACGCAAGCACGCACACACACACTTCTTTAATGTAAAAAAGCTATATTTGTGGGCAGCATGCTGGCTCAGTGGTTTTCACTGTGGCCTCAAAGCTAGAAGGTTGCTAGTTCGAGTCCCGGCTGGGTCAATAAAATAGAAAAATCTAATAAAAATAAGTAAAACAAAACAAAAATAATAAAATAAATCAAAATCAAATATAAATGAAGTAAAACAAAGTAAAACAAATGTAAAAATAAAACTAATTAAAATCAAATAAAAAGGAGGAAAAATAAAATAATAAAGAAAAAAAAGCTGAATAAAATAAAAATAACAAAATAAATTAAAATCAAATGAAAATGAAGTAAAATTAAATAAAAATAGGATAAATTTTATTAAAATAAAATGTAAAAAATCTAAATAAAATTCAAGTAAAATAAAATAAAATAATAAAATACATAAAAAATCTAATAAAAATCTAAATAAAATAAAAATAAAATAAATTAAACTTCTAATAAAATCAAAGTAAAATACAAATAAAATAAAGCATTAACGAACTGAAAATGAAGTAAAATAAAATAAAATCTAAATCAAAAATAATAATAAAATAAAATAGAAAAATCTAATAAAAAATAAAGTAAAAGGAAGTAACAAAACAAAAATAATAAATCAAGATCAAATATTAATGAAGTAAAACTAAATAAAATGAAAAGCAAAATAAAACAAGAACAAAATAAATAAAATCAAATAAAAACTAAGTAAAACTTCATAATACAAAAATAGTCTATAAATGTATAGAAAAAATTAAATAAAACATAAAAATGAAGTCATTTTTATGAAATGATAAAATAAAATAAAGTAGAATAAAATAATGTAAAAGTAATTAAAAAATGAAGAAAAAAATCAAGTAGAAATGAAGTGAAATCAAAATAAATAATGTAAAATTTAAAAAATGAAGTAAAGTCAAATAAAAATAAACTAAAATCTAATAAAATAATGTGAGAACTAACATTATCAGTGAGCGTCGCATCGAACAGTCGTCTGTGGAAGAAGAAAAGTTTCTAATATTCTCTTGTGGCGCAGTGGTTAGCACCATCACCTCACAGCAAGATGGTTCAAGTCCTGGCTGGGTCAGTTGGTGTTTCTGTGTGGAGTTTGCATGTTCTCCCTGTGTTGGCGTGGGTTTCCTCCGGGTGTTGGTTTCCCCCACAGTGTATGAGTGTTTCCCAGTATTGGGTTGCAGCTGGAAGGGCATCTGCTGTGTAAAACACATGCTGTAATAGTTGGACATCCCCTGATAAATAAACTAAGCAGAAGGAAAATGAATGAAATTGTAAAAATGGTCTAATAATGTGTGGTTTTTGTCATTTTTTAATGCACATACGAGTTAAAACCACAAAAACACACTTACGGCATATTAAAGAGAGAGAATACAACAAGACTTAATATCTGAGCTTCGCTTAAAGCGAGTCAGTTTAGCCCATTTCAGAGATTTTAGCTGCATTAACCACAAAACGTGAAACACTCATTAAGAAGCAATTTTCAGCTTTGAGAAAGGAAAACAAGTGTCGTAATTCAGCGCAATTACAACTAAAGCATAATTGCTGTCAGAGGATTTCAGAAAAAGCAGCAGAATTCACAACGGAGCGATGCCATTAAAGACGAGAGATTCATTTACAGAGCGAAAACTAAAATAATTGCACATTTCTCCAAAAGCTGAAAGCAGCGTCTTATTTCCCCCACATCTAAAACACATCCACAGCAATGAAACTGCTCAAACCCCGAGTGCCGTTATCACGCCAACATCGGCTGACACACAGAAAATGAAGATGGACTGGAGATTTCTCTGCAGACACGAGCCGCAATATAAGCGCAAACCCGGAGAGACGCGGGAGACGTGTTCAAACCGTCACGCCGCACAGTCAGATACACCATCAGCCTTTATGGAGAAATCACAGAGCGCTTTTCATGAGACGCTCAGCCTGAAACGACATAATAATGATGTCCGGCCGTCTGCCGAAACGCTTTGATTTTCACACAAAGCAACGCATTCATATTCATGCCAATCAGAAACGCAGCGTGAAGCATCGCACGCGGATATTCAGACTCAGATTCTCCGACATCTGCACCGTGATCAACCTGTGAAATGTCATATTAGAGAAGTGAAACCCCTGCGAGGACCAATCAGCATCAACCGCACACCTCATTTGGCCCACGTTCCCAACTCAACCCTTCTGCTTAACCTCTTTAACCTGTTAACTAACCGCCCGTCTCCATGGAAACAGCAACATTGAGTGATAAAACCGCCATAAAATGCTGACAAGATCTCGTAAAACTAATATACATCTATGTAGTGTGCAGTATGTAGAGCACATGTTGATAGTATGCATATCTGATGTCTGATGCAATGTGTAGAGTAGCATGTAGACAGCAAAATAAGTTAGTATTCATTAATAGTATGTAGTGTGCAGTATGTAGAGCACATGTTGATAGTGTGCATATCTAATGTCTGATGCAATGTGTAGAGTAGCATGTAGACAGCAAAATAAGTTAGTATTCATTAATAGTATGTAGTGTGCAGTATGTAGAGCACATGTTGATAGTATGCATATCTGATGTCTGATGCAATGTGTAGAGTAGCATGTAGACTGCAAAATAAGTTAGTATTCATTAATAGTATGTAGATTGTAGTATGCACTATGTAAAGTACATGTTAATAGTATGCATATCTGATGTCTGATGCAATGTGTAGAGTAGCATGTAGACTGCAAAATAAGTTAGTATTCATTAATAGTATGTAGTGTGCAGTATGTAGAGCACATGTTAATAGTGTGCATATCTGATGTCTGATGCAATGTGAAGAGTAGCTTGTAGACTGCAAAATAAGTTAGTATTCATTAATAGTATGTAGATTGTAGTATGTAGTGTGCACTATATAGAGCACATGTAAATAGTGTGCATATGTGATGTCTGATGCAATGTGTAAAGTAGCATGTAGACTGCAAAATAAGTTAGTATTCATTAATAGTATGTAGATTAAAGTATGTAGTGTGCAGTATGTAGTGCACATGTTAATAGTGCGCATATATGTGATGTCTGATGCAGTGTGTAGAGTAGCAAATACACTACAAAATATGGTAACATATTCTACAAAAACTTTGTAGAATAAAGTATGTAGTATGTAGTGTGCAGTATGTAGAGCACATGTTAGTAGTGTGCATATGTAATAAAGTGTAATGATGCCATGAGTAGAGTAGCATGTAGACTGCAAAATAAGTTAGTATTTATAAATGGTGTGTAGAATGAAGTATGTAGTATGCATTATCAAGAGTACATTATAATAGTGTGCATATGGGATGTCTAATATAATTTGTAGAGCTTCATGTACACGCAAAATAAGTTCATATTTATAAACTTTGTACAATGATGTAGTATGTAGTGTGCAGTATGCAGAGCACGTTAATAATGTACATGTGATGTCTGATGCAACCTGTACATATGTGATAGTGTCTGGGGCGATGTGTAGAGTAGCATGTAGACTCCAAAATTAGTTAATATTAATAAACTTTGTAGAATGTAGTATGCAGTATGTAGAGCACAGGATAGCATTGTACATAAGTGATTTAGTTTAATGATGTAATGTATAGAGTAGTATGTAGACTGAAACTTAAGTTAGCATTTAAAAACGGTGTATAGATTGTAGTATGTAGTGTGCAGTACATAGAGCACATGTTTATAGTGTGCATATGTGATGTCTGATGCAATGTGTAGAAAAGCATGTAGACTGCAACATAAGTTAGTAATCAAAAGTACGTAGAGCACATGATAGTAGTGTACATATGTGACAGTACTGAGGAATGTGATGGATTGTAGAATGTAGTATTCATAAATGTATGTAAAGTATGCGACGAGTACAATATATCTTTGAGTATTGTAGTGTAAAGCCTTTTCATTGCAAACTAAATGTTCATAAATGGTGTGTAGAAAAAAGTTTCATAGTATGTAGTGTGCATTACGTAAATGTAGTGTGCATTAAGGATGTGAAGTAGCAATCTTCTATATATGTAGCATGCAGCATGTAGTATGCACTGTTAAACAGATTTAAGGGGGTAATAAATCCACAGGCATGAAAAAAAAATCCCATGTTCATTTAACTGAGCTGTATAACCTTTTTGGTGTGTAGTTTTTAGTATGCAGTAATTAGTATGAAGCACTTAGAATGTAGTATGTAAGTGTAGTATGTGGTGCTAAACATGTATTGATGTAGAATGCTTTGAGTGTTTAGTGTGCTTCAGTTTAGTATGCAACATGTACAAATCAGTATGCAGTATTGAGGTGTAGTATGCAGTAATTTGTATGTATCGATGTAGAATGCAGTTAGTATGCTTCAGTTTAGTATGCATTTAGTAAGCAGCATACAGAATGCAGTATGTAGTGTATATTGGTATAGCATGCAATATTTCATATGGATGTAGAATGCAGTGTTTAGAATGCAGTGTTTAGTATGCATTTAGTAAACAGCATACAGAATGCAGTATGTAGTGTATATTGGTAACACATGCATTATTTCATATGGATGTAGAATGCAGTGTTTAGTATGCAGTGTGTAGGTATAATATGCAGTATTTTGTATGTATTGATGCAGAATGCAGTGTTTAGTATGCAGCGTGTAGAATGCAGTATGTATATGGATATTCAGATTCTCCAACATTAGCGCTCCTGTGAGGACCAATCAGCATCAAATACACACCTTATTTGGGCCGCGTTCCCAACTCAACCCATATACTTAACCTTTTTAACCTGTTAACTAACCACCCGTCTCTACGGAAACTGTGAAGTTGAGTGATAAAACCACCGTAAAGTGCTGACAAGATCTCGTAGCCAGGGACAAACAGGAGAGATGATTTACAACACCCCCCTCATTTTATTCCCTGACATAAGGAAAATGTTTCCTTTAGAGAAGCGCTTTACGATAATTATTTATGAGCTCATATTCCGAGCATTAATTCAGAGGGCTGTGCCGAAGCATTTTTATGGAGTTTAAAGTGTGCAGTGTGTAGAATGCTGTATAACATTAAGTACACAGTATGCAAAATATAATATACTGTGCCATCTATGATTCATAACACACATATCTGAGTACAGCTTACTGTGTATACTGCAGAAAGAGCTAATATTCATAAATGTGTAGAATTAAGTATGTAGTGTGCAGTATGTAGAACATAGGTTAGTATGCACTGCGCAATATGTAGATTTATATTGTATATTACTATAGTGTGTAGTGTACGTGTAAACTGTATACTACACACTCTTTATGAATACTAACTTATTTTGCAGTTAGTATTCATAGAAAGTGTGCAGTATACAGTATGTAGTGTGCAGTATATAGTACAGCGTATATTATACAGTGTGTAGCATGCAGCAATGTAGAATCTAGCACTTAGTGTGTATCATCCATGTAAACTTTCAGTGAGTGAAGTGTGTAGTATCTATTGTGTAGTACACTATGCAGTGTGTTGTTGTATGCAGCAATGTAGTATGCAGTGTTTAATATACATTTTGTACTGTAGTATCAAGTGTGTTGTATGTAGAGGGGTCTAAAGATAGTAAGGCCCCATCTGATTAGTCAAATTTAGATTAACAACTGATCAATATAATAAATGTAATTTATCATACGTCTGCGATATGTATATAGCTATTATCACGATAATGATATCATTACTATTATCACGATAATGATATCATTACTATCATCAAAATACTGATATTATTA
>NC_133200.1:745000-757500 GCF_049306965.1 Danio rerio | reverse complement strand
TAGAAAAATCTAATAAAAATAAAGTAAAATAAAATAAAAAAGTAAAATAAAACAATTTTTTTTATTAAAATAAATTAAAATAAAATACAAAATAAAATACAATGAAATAAAATAAAGCATAAATGGGTTGCAAATGAAGTCAAATAAAATAAAATAAATTAAAATAAAAATCAAATAAAAAAGTAAAATGAAGTAAAACAAAACAAAGATAATCAAATAAATCAAAATCAAATATAAATGAAGTAAAACAAAACAAAGATAATCAAATAAATCAAAATCAAATATAAATGAAGTAAAACAAAACAAAGATAATCAAATAAATCAAAATCAAATATAAATGAAGTAAAACAAAAATAAAACATAAATAAAATAATAAATAAAAAAGGAAGTAAAATCAAATAATACAAAAATAAATAATAAAGTAAAATAAAATAAAACGCGAAATAAACAAAAATAACAAAATAAATTAAATCAAACAAAAATTACTAAAATTAAAGAATACAAAAAATTTACACAAATTTATTACAATTAAAATAATAAAAAAATAAAATAAAACAAAAATAGAATAAAATTATGTAAAATCAATTCAAAATTAGGAAAAGAATCAAATAAAAAATTAAGTAAAATCAAATAAAAATAAACTAAAATCTAATAAAATAATAAAAAATTAATTCATGAATTAATTAAATAAAGTCAGAGAGAACTCTAACATTATCAGTGAGCGTCGTATCGAACAGTCGTCTGTGGAAGATGACAAGTTTCTAATATTCTCTTTTGGCGCAGTGGTTAGCAACATTGCCTCACAGCAAGATGGTTCGAGTCTCGGCTGGGTCAGTTGGTGTTTCTGTGTGGAGTTTGCATGTTCTCCACGTGTTGTTGTTGGTTTCCTCCGGGTGCTCCTGTTTCTTCCACAGTCCAAACACATGCGCTATAGGGGAACTGATCAACTACGTAGTGTATGAGTGTGTGTGAATGAGTGTGTATGGGTGTTTCCCAGTACTGGGTTGCAGCTGGAAGAGTTATTTATTGCGCTGTGGTGACCCCTAATGAAAAAAGGTACTGAGACGATAGTATATTAATGCAAGATCTTCTCTAACATCATCAGTGAAAGTGAGCGTGAACTCAACGTACCGAAGAGTCGCCTGTGGAAGATGAATTTCCCTGCGATGAGTCCGCAGATGATGGCCAGCACCCACAGCAGCACCTTCAGGACGCTCCAGAATCCAGCAGGGTATTTGCTGATGATGAAGCTGAAGCAGTTCCCCACCACGCTCATGTGCGCCTCCTTCTGGCTGTGAGAAACCGGATCCTCCGCGAAGATCAGGAAGTTGAAGAACGTGACCAAATACGAGACCAGCAGGCGACTCCACGGGTGCTGGAAATAATAGCGGAAACGGCCGATGATCTCCATCCGCCGCAGGACGCCCAGACACCGGCCCCCTGGACACACATATGCATACAGAGACAGGTGAAATATGCTATATTAATATTTACATTCAAAATAACTCAACAAAATATTGGCGGCGCAGTGGTGTCGCACTGTGGCCTCACAGCAAGAAGGCCACTGGTTTGAGTCCCGGCTGGGTCAGTTGGTGTTTCTGTGTGGAGTTTGCATGTTCTCCCTGTGTTGGCGTGGGTTTCCTCCGGGTGCTCCGGTTTCCTCACAGTGTGTGTGTGTGTGTGTGTGTGTGTGTGAATGAGTGTGTGTGTGTGTGTGTGAATGAATGTGTATGGGTGTTTCCCATAATTATGTGTATGGGTGTTTCCATGGGTGTTGCAGCTGGAAGGGCATCCACAGTGTAAACATATACTGGAATAGTTGGTGGTTCATTCCACTGTGGCAACCCCTGATAAATAAAGGGTCTAAGCTGAAAAGAAAATGAATGAATGAAAATAAAATATTAATTTTATTTCATAAATAAAAAAATCTAAAACAAAATCTTTTTAAATAAAACAAAATAAAAACAATGGGAAAAATGACAATAAATAATACAATTTAAATAAATAAAAAATAGATGGAAAATAAACATTTTATAAAAATAAATTTTAAATAAAAGAAAACTTAAATTTTAATAAAACTTAATAAATAAATTAAAGTTTAATGAAGTTCAAAAATCTAAATATATATCAAATAAATTATAAATTAAATAAAAAATGTAATTAATTAATCAAAAATGTATTCAATCAAATTTAATAAAATGTAAATTACAGCATAAATGTAAATGACATGAAAGGCCAATAAAATTAAAAATCACAAATATATGCTTAATAAATTTAAATACATTAAAAATTAATGTTAAACTAATTATTAAATAAAATAAGAACAAATTTATAAAACAAAATATAAATAAACAAAATGCACATTTTACTCAAACATTTTGTAACACTTTAGTTTAGGTCACAATTCATAGTGAAAATATAAAAAAAACGAAATAAAAATTAAGTAAAATAAAATGTTATATATATATATATATATTATATTATATAATGGAAAAATAGAATAAAATTATTTTAAACAAAATAAAAAATAATTAAATCAAGATCAAATAAAAATAAAAATTAAGTAAAACAAAATAATTCATTTTCTTTTTGGCTTAGTCCCTTTACTGTTCTGGGGTCGCCACAGGGGAATGAACCGCCAACTTACACCCAGTATATGTATTACGCAGCGGATGGCCTTCCAGCTGCAACCCATCACCGGGAAACATCCATACACACTCATACACTACAGACAATTTAGCCTACCCAATTCCCCTATAGCGCATGTGTTTGGACTGTGGGGGAAACCGGAGCACCCGGAGGAAACCCACGCCAACACGGGGAGAACATGCAAACTCCACACAGAAACACCAACTGACCCAGCCAGGACTCGAACCAGCGACCTTCTTACTGTGAGGCGATTGTGCTTAAATAATATTAGACTAGATGTTCTTCAAGACACTTCTATACAGCTTAAAGTGACATGTAAAGGCTTTACTTGGGTAATTAGGCAGGTTATTGTATAATGATGGTTTGTTCTGTAGACTATCGCGAAAAAAATATATAGCTTAAAGGGACTAATAATATTGACCTTATGACAATAATATTTAATAAAAAAAATTAAAAACTGCTTTTATTCTAGCCGAAGTAAATCAAATAAGACTTTCTCCAGAAAGAAAAAAAATGTTTTCAGACATACTGTGAACATTTCCTGAATCTGTTCAACATCATTTGGGAAATAATTAAAAAAGAAAAATTAAAGGGGGCGAATAATTCTGACTTCAACTGTATATAAATCCTGGAGGGACTGAACAGTGTGTTTATCATGGTCGGAATGTGTCACAGAACACACACACACACACACACACACACACACACACACACACACACACACACACACACACACACACACACACACACAGATGTTCAGTGCTGAAAATATCACACAGTAGTGTGTGTGTATTTATGATGTCAACATCGAGCGCAAATAACTGCTGCTCGAGCCACTCACAGAGAGAGTGTGTGCGCGCGCGTGTGTGTGTGTTAAAATATCAAAAAAAGTCTATGAAAGATATATATATATATATATATATATATATATATATATATATATATATATATATATATATATATATATATATATATATATACATACACAGTATGCAATGTTGAGTTTGTATTGTAATTGATCATTGTCATGTGTTTTTGATGCGTGTGACTGTATAATGATTTTAAAGCATTCAGGTAAAATAAATTGAACCCTTTGTGACTTACTTTATTAAATTATTTAGATTTTATCATCCAGTTACTGTACTGGAATACTGTTAGACTCAGGAAAGGATCGAACACTTTTTTTCAGTTGTGTTTTTGTTTTAATAGTATTTATAGACTGTTCTGCATGAAAATACTCGCAAATGCAGAAACACACTGCAGATGGCACAGAGCACAATGACAATGTGCTGAGGGACCCCACAAAGCGAATAGATTGTTTATTAGAGTTGATGGAGAAGCACTCCCACTGCACTATAAAACACAATATCATGCTGCACTAATATAGATATATATATATGAGTGGTGCGGTGGTCACCCGCTGTGTAAAACATATGCTGGATAAGTTGACAGTTCATTCCGCTGTGGCAACCCCAGATTAATAAAGGGACTAAGCCGAAGGAAAATTAATAAATGAATATTACATATATATATATTTATAAATGTATAGATAAGTATGCAATGTATGTATGTATTCGTATGTGTGTGTGTGTGTGTGTCTGTGTATATATATATATATATGAGCAATATCACACGAGTAGCCGTGCGATATGGCTGTATATCGGCACTGGTGGGAGGCATGCGATCACTTAAGGCTGATTTATACTTCTGCGTCAAACGTCGGCGTATGCTACGGCGCTGACGCATAGCCCTTCGCCGTGGCTGACGTGCACCTCTCAAAAATTGTAACTACATGTCGCAACGATGCGTAGCGCAAGCTCTGTGATTGGTCGGCTTGGTAGCGCTGACGAGTCTGGGCGGGACCGAGAGCCGCGTGAATGGCACGAGCTGGACGCGAGCCTGATGGAGTGATTGTTTACAAGTGTGGAGTCCCGTGAAGGAGCTCCGGATGGAAAGTTTTGTTTTGTGTTTACCTCATAGTTAAAGTTGTTGCACGTCAGCCGGTTCCTGCCTCAAAATGAGCGAGTTTGAGCCACTTGTACATCCCGGAAGTGTTCAGGAAAAGCAAAACAGCAGTGAAGAACACACTCGACACAGAGGAACATTTACACCTCACTGCCCACTAGCGTTTCAGAAGTGTGAATGCAGACCAACAGAGACAGCAGCAGAAGTATAAATGCACAGCTACGCACATTGCATGCGCCGTGGGTTACGCCGGTCACCTGACGCAGAAGTATAAACCAGGCTTAAGTGCCCCCACCAGTGCCGATATACAGCCATAATCGCACTGCTACTCATGTGTGTGATATTGCGTTTATACAACAGTTTGATGGCACAATTGTGTATATAAAAACAAAATCAAACATGGAGAGTCTCAAAAACCCTTTTGTATGAGGAACTACTTTCTTCCGCGTTGGATTCAAATCATAGCTGACAGTTAAACAGCTGAGCAAGCATCTTTTACACTGTAGATCTGTAGTGTCTGCTTATTGCTGGCTGTTTGTGGGCGGAGTAATACACAAAGGGTAAAGAGGCTGTACGAGTGCTGATATTGCAGAATATCGCACGGCTATCAGCCAATCAAATTCGAGAACCAGACAGAACTGTTGTATGAATACACACATACACATACACACACACACACACACACACACACTGTTCATAATTAGAAATGTTTATAAACTCGTTTTTTATTATATAAAATATAGAATAAACAAAATACATAACATTTAAATAAATAAAAACAAATATATTTTAAATAAACAAATAACAATAATATAAATACATAATATACACACACATACACACATATCCATCTATCTATCCATCTATCTATCTATCTATCTATCTATCTATCTATCTATCTATCTATCTATCTATCTATCTATCTATCTATCTATCTATCTATCTATCTATCTATCTATCTATCTATCCATCTGAGAAAGTATATGTTAACATTATATTGTAAAATCTGTTTATATTTTCAAAGCAGTTGAAGAGTTATAGGATCAGAAAAATATATATCTGGAAACATATTTTAGATTTTAAATGAGAAAAATAGAGATGTGTTATGGATGTGACAAGTTAGCGAGTTTACAGCACACAACACGCGTTGTAGAAATTCTGTGGATTAAACTGCACAACTCAAAATAAATAAAGCTTATGAAAAGGAGAAGCGTCGGCTCATTATAGAACACAAATAATTGATTTTATTTAAAAAAATTTTTGTTGCATTTATGAGGAAAAAGCTCCGTTATGGATGTGACCAATGTGAAATTGGCACTTGTGTGATTTTGGTAAATCAAATATTATTGTTTTACCAAATATAACCAGATTTATTTTAAAAGGCAACATTGGACAATTTCAGAAAGTTTGGGTCTCTTTCTTTTGTCACTTCGTGGGGAATTCTTCCCTTAAAGCAATGTATTGTAACTAAAAAGTTGATTTGATTATCACTGTGTTGTATACTTACAGGCTGGGCTTGAGGTGTTTGTTTTGTTTTGTTTTTGTTTGCTATTGTAAATGTATGCTTATCAGAAAACTAATCCTGGAATCTGTGATTATTGTAAGTTTATTCAATGACCAAATAAAAAAAACTTATTTGACAAAAAGCACTGTAAAATACTTTCTTGCACAATAAACGCAGATACAGTTTCCATATTATGGCAAAAACTTAACTTTGTTCATGGCAAGGTTGACATTTGCATGAAATTGCTCATATATATATATATATAAATATATATATATATATACACACACACACACACACACACACACACACACACACACATACATATGAAATGTTCACAGTTTGTCTGATAATATTTGTTCTTCTGGAGAAAGTCTGATTTGTTTTATTTTGGCTAGAATAAAAGCAGTTTTTCATTTTTAAAACACCATTTTAAGGCCAATGTTATTAGCCCCTTTAAGCTATATTTTATTCGATAGTCTCCAGAACAAGCCACCGTTATACAATAACTTGCCTAATTACCCTAGTGAAGCCTTTAAATGTCACTTTAAGCTGTATAGAAGAGTCTTGAAGAATATCTAGTCTAATATTATTTACTGTCATCATGACAAAGAGAAAATAAATCAGTTATTAGAGATATATAACTAAAATAAATAAATAAACTAAATAAATATACCACTATGATATTGACATATTATATACACATTTCTAAATAATATATATATGTAATACATACATAATAACACACAAGTTAACACACGGTATGTATGTGTATGTATAAACTATATACATAACACACACACACACAAAGACAAACAAACAAACACAGAGTGATGTGTGAGCTGGTCATGTTTACATTTACTGTTCCAGCAGTGCCTGAAGCTCTTCTCCTCATTAAATCACAGTAAATCTCAGTGAATCCGCGTAAATCACTGTAAATCAGGGTAAATCAGGATGACAGTGAGCCTCAGATCAGCGCCGATCAAACTGATTAATAACGGTCATTTGCGTTTACCCGCCGCTATCAGCACGTGTGTGTGTGTGTGTGTGTGTGTGTCCGCTATTCCAGCATGTTCGAGACACACACACACACACACACACACACACACACACACACACACACACACACACACACACACACACACACACAGATGTAAATGTTAAAACAGTAATGTATTAGTCTTACTCAGACAGTCGTGTAGAGACTGAGAGCTCATCGCCGCTGCAGTGTGTATTCCTCAGAAGAAGAAGAAGAGAAAAACAACATGGAGAATCTCTAATAATATCAGCATCTCCCTCTCTCTCTCCCTCTCTCCCACACACAAACACCTGCTTCTCCCGCGGTTGTTGCTATAACGGGATACCGCTCCGACCGGAAGTCAACGAGAATTATTTAAATAATTTAATAAATCTCGCATTATTTTGTGTTTTATTTACGTCCACACATACCCGAGCCCCAACCTATCCCTCACAGTAACGTAAAAATTGTATTTATTGTTGTACAGTGTCACAGAAAATATGCTCTGTGGATGTGCGCATGCTCAGGTATCCGCAGCTGTATATTCTCTGCTCCACCGTCTAATATCCTTTTATTTGTGTTGCTTTAATCAATTTATTTAGCTGCTTATGTTGTTATTTGATTTATATTTTTGTTGTACTCATTTTGTTAATTTTTAAATATTTATTGATGAGTAAAAACAGTAAATTAATAAATACTAGTCATTATAAATGTGAATACGACATTACCCAATAGTATTTTCATTTAATTTTTTTTGTAGTTTATAGATTGATTTATTATTATTTTTCTTACTAAAACGAAATAATTACATCATTATTATTATGAATATTATTGTTGCTTAAAAGGTGTTCAGTCACATCATCTGAAACGTCGTTTTTGTTGTTGCTATTATTGTTTTATTTGTAATATTGTCCATTCACAGCATCTGAAATAAAATATTAGTCTTGTTTTTCTTCCCTTATAAATGTATATTTTAACCTAAAATGGCGTATTTGTTTTTAAACATTATTTTATTGTGTTAAATGAGCTAAACAATGACCTAATTTGCAGCTATTAAGCTGAAAATAATCAACACCAACACTTTTTAGAGTTGCTTTACTGTTGAATGAGACTAAATGATGTACATTATTGATAATTTATGAGTAAAACATCTGGATTTAATAATAAAACACAATTGTATGCAAGTTTAACAAATCCTTCAACATCTCCCCGGGTGTGCTGAAATAAATACCGATTGGGAATATTATCAGACTGCCGCTAAATATAAAAATAGACTTCTACACGGACCCGTGAACTGCTCGCGCATGCGCAGTGTGGAGGGCGTGTCAGTGAACGGGACGTCACCGCCGCCCGCTTCCTTCTTCCGGGATCGCGAGTGTGCAACATCCTCCGCCGAGAGAAATCATGTCTCATCAGACGGGCATTCAGGGTAAGATCTGCACATTATCATCATTATTATGAATTATGATGAGGCTCATTTATGATTCAGAGTCAGAGAGGGGATCAGCGGAATCTGTGGATAAAGCAGAGGCGCGCTCAGATTGATGATCAAACCAGATAATAGATGATCAAGTCTATGTGTGTGTGTGTGTGTGTGTGTGTGTGTGTGTGTGTGTGTGTGTGTGTGTGTGTGTGTGTGTGTGTGTGTGTCGCGCCTCCCGTCATGAGCGCGCAGACCAACGCCTCATCAGTACAGGACACACACACACACACACACACACACACACATATCAGTGCAGGACAAACACACACATCAATTCTGTATCACAATAACAAACACACTCATACATCAGTGAAGTAAAACACACAACATCTTACATCAATGCTTGACACACACAATCACACATCAGTGCAGTAAAACACACACACGCACACACACAACATCATACATCAGGGCAGCAACACACACAATCATACATCAGTAAAACACACACATCACACAAAATCATACACCAGTGCAGGGCAGCAACAAACATACACACACACACACACACATCACAGCATACGCACACAATCATACATCAGTAAAACACACACATCACACAAAATCATACACCAGTGCAGGGCAGCAACAAACATACACACACACACACACAATCATACATCAGTAAAACACACATCACGCATCAGTGCATGACAGAAACGCACACATCAGGGCAGTAAAACACACACACAACTCACAAAATCATACATCAGTACAAGACAGAAACACACACACTGACAACACACAAACACATTACAGTATACAAACACACACACAATCACACATCAGTAGTGTAGGGCAATAACACACACATGCACGCACACATCAGTAGTTTTGGACAGAAACACACACATACATCAGTTCAGGAATACACACAGAAACACACACATACATCAGTGCAGGAATACACACACACACACACACATCAGTAGTTTTGGACAGAAACACACATACATCAGTGCAGGAATACACACACACACACACACACACATCAGTAGTTTTGAACAGAAACACACACATACATCAGTGCAGGAATACACAAACACACACACACACACACATCAGTAGTTTTGGACAGAAACACACACATACATTAGTGCAGGAATACACACACACACACACACACACACACACACACACATCAGTAGTTTTGGACAGAAACACACACATACATCAGTGCAGGAATACACACACACACACACATCAGTAGTTTTGGACAGAAACACACACATACGTTAGTGCAGGAATACACACACACACACACACACACACACACACACACACACACACATCAGTAGTTTTGGACAGAAACACACAAACATATATCAGTGCTAGACAAACACCAGGTGGTGCAGTGGGTAGTGCTGTCGCCTCACAGCAAGAAGGTCGCTGGTTTGAGTCCTGGCTTGCTTAGTGTTTCAGTGTGGAGTTTGCATGTTCTCCCCGTGTTGGTGTGGGTTTCCTCCGGGTGCTCCGGTTTCCCCCACAGTCCAAACACATGCGCTATAGGGGAACTGATCAACTACACTGGCTGTAGTGTATGAGTGTGTGTGAGAATAAGTGTGTATGGGCGTTTCCCAGTACCTCATTGCAGCTGAAAGGGCATCCGCTGTGTAAAATGTGCTGATAAGTTGGCGGTTCATTCTGGTGTGGCGACCCCAGATTAATAAAGGGACTATATATATATATATATATATATAATATGTAAGGAAAGTTTTAGCGATTTGTTTCTACATTCTCAAGTTGTCGGCATTGCTGTTGTTTAAAGATTTTAAAGTAGTTATTAGTAGACCAACGTTGTACAAACACACTTTACACACCATTACGAATCTGACCGTGAAAGTAAAATGTGCACGCTACTAAAGCAGAGCCTCTGTATTTTGGTTTACGTACAGTATGTTGCCCCTTGTGTCTGTTAGATGAATTGCAGCAGTCGTTTTCATCTGAAACAACCAGTTAAACAAAATACCCACAATTACAATTTAAATTAAATTGAACACACACACACACACATCGCTCTAGATCAGTGTAAATGTGTTCCCTCACCTGTCGGAGTGTGTTCCTGTAGTAAATGTGTGTGTTATGTGTGTTTCCAGCTGCTGACGAGGTAAAGGATGTGTTCGGCAACGCCAGAAACGGACAATACAGACTGCTGAAGATCGTCATCGAAAACGGTACAGTCATTACTATACCACCGACAGACACGTCATGCATAACGATTTACTGAATAATACATAAACAATACTCGATAATAAAGAATAATCGTCTACGAAAATATGCTAATTAGCATTTAATCGCGGCAGTGTTGAGAATAAGCCTATGATTATAAATAGGTGAAACTAAGCTTTTTAAAACTTCGTAACAACTAAACTGATTGTGTTGCCGAATGATTCACTGTTTCGAAGTGTTTGAATCTCCACACGCTGGTGACACCTGCTGGTCAAAACTGTAAAAACAACACAAATAAAAAAAAAAGTAGAAGCAATCAAATGCACTCAGCAGAATTCACTTTACAGAATTCAACGCCCAACATGGTCATCGAAGACAGATCTTTACTATACAACAGACAAAAACATCATGCATAATGCTTCTGATATACTGAATAATACATGACAAGTAATATAATAAACAATACTCAATAATAAACATTAACCGTCTACGATATTATGCTAATTGATGTTATATCGTTTTGCTATTGCAGCTGGAATAAGCCTATAATAGGCAAAACGAAGTGGTTTAAAACTTCGTAACAACTGAACTGATTGTGTTGCCGAATGATTCGCTGTTTCGAAGTGTTTGAATCTCCACACGCTGGCGACACCTGCTGGTCAAAACTGTAAAAACAACACAAATAAAAAAAAAGTAGAAGCAATCAAATGCACTCAGCTTATCATCTAATATAATGAAATATCATGTGCCTATATATTATTACTTTACTAACTATAAATATTGATAGCTTTTAGTTTTACAGATGTCTTATTAAACGTCTACAAACTCATAAAACTGATCCGAGAGCAGGTAAAAACTATGAAACCTGTTCAGTGATTCGCCACTAATGACGTAACGGAGCTTCGTTTACTGAAATCATGTGACCTGGCAATATGATAGATGATCTGAACCACTGATTCAAACAAAAAAAAAAAGATTTGAAAAAAGATTGGTAAAGGTTTCGAATCTTCATGAAGCACTGATTCAGAAGCAGCCGTCACTAGCTGTTAGATAATAACACGCGTCTTTTCATCAGATATGTAATGTCACAGCAGCAGTACCTGTGAAGGAATCCTCCAGCACAGGTGACTTTATTCAGACGTTACCACTGACATCATCAGAGGCGGAGCAGGAGATCTGAGCGACTCTTCGCGTTTCCTTCCTGAATGATTCTGTTTCTGAATGAGTCGTTTGAGTCGTGGTTCAGTTGTGGTGTTGTTGGTTGTCGTGGTTACAGAGGAGCTGGTGTTAGGCCTCACCAAGCCGGCGAGCCGCAGCTGGGAGGAGGATTATGACGCTCTTCTACTTCCTGTGCTGGAGCAGGATCTGCCGTGCTACATCCTGTTCCGCCTGGACTCCAGCAACAGCCTGGGCCACGAGTGGATCTTCATCGCCTGGTCACCTGACCACTCACCTGTAAGAGACACACACACAATCACACACACTCACATGACCACTCACCTGTAAGAGACACACACACAACTGACCACTCAACTGCAAGAGAGACAAACAATCATACACACTCACATGACCACTCACCTGTACGACACACACACACACACACACACACACACACACACACACACAATCATACATGCACCTGACCACTCAACTTTAAGACAAACACACCAGACCACTCACCTGTCAGAGATACACACACACACACACACACT
>NC_133200.1:737500-740000 GCF_049306965.1 Danio rerio | reverse complement strand
AAGTGCATATGTAATATATGAAAATGCTTTGTGAATACATGCATGCAGATAAATGTGTGTGCGTATACGCAGGTGAACACAGACATCCATGTGAACACTACTAAGCAGACTCTTCAGGGTGTTGCGTTTCCCCTGGACGGCGAGGCGATGAACGCTTTACAGAAGTTTAAGGACAAGAAGCTCAGCTACGTGCAGCTGGTGAGACACACACACACACACACACACACACACACACACACACACACACACACACACACACACACACACACACACACACACAATTCTGTACTAAACTCAGCTCTAGGTCTGTCACAGTAATCAGTATATGGATTATCACACAACACATGGACATGAACTCATTCATTTGTGATGCAGTATATAACGCATATCCATAAACACCAATTCTAGCAACACTTAGCTGATTGTGCAGCATCTCTACGCCTATTGGAGGTGTTGGCATCAGTATGGTTAATAAAACACTGTAGTATTTACTGTAAATTACTATTGTCAGGCCCGTAGCCAGCCTGGTGTAAGGGGTGGTTCTTTTTTCTCAAAAAGTGGACTTTTTTGCAATTATACGCCTCGGTTTCTATTTAACTGAGCTTTCAATACTGCATTTTAGCGACATTTTAAGCAGTACTTTATTTTGCTGGATTCGCTAGTCAGACGTCATCATAACCACACTTTTTGATGTACTAAAATATTTCTTAAAAATTAGCAATAAAGAAAAATTTAAACAAGACTAATTTTTAAAATACAAATTTCTGACATCATATATCATTAGGAAAAAACAGCAATCTGTTAAATTTTTAAAGTTAAAAAACTGTAACCTACTGTACTGTCATTTATTAGACAAAAAACAAACTGGCCAGGACATTCAACTGTCCTCAGTCAAATTTTCACCATTTCAATAATAATAATATTCAAATAATAATAATAATACAGTAATAATGAATTTTTCTAGCCTTTTTGGTAAAAAAAAGTACATTTGAAAATTGCTGGACATCAACAATAGCCAAAATAGATTCAAATTAATTTAATATGGTCCGCTTCTGGTGCTTCACACCTTTTTATTGCTCTTTTATTTCAGAAATAAGGTCCAAGATTTAGATTGAAAGTTACCTGTAAAATGTTTTCTTTGTTTAAAAACTGTTTGGTCTTTTTGATGGATTATTTTCATTATTTATGATTTCATTAATTAGCATAAAATTAGATAATATATGGGACAAATACTGGACCTTTGCAATTGAGGGGTGGGTCTTCCGAACAACCCGACCCATCTCCAGTTTACTTAGAACCTCATGGATAGAGGCAGATTTTTCTGTTAGGAAATAACTTCCTTACCTTGTTTGGCAGTCTTTTTGAACATATGTTCAATATTTTTCGATAATGCCTGCCTTTTTTGCCTTCTTGCTCTTTTCGACCCACAGCTCAGTATGGATGTCGCATCATAAATTCAAATGTGACCACTCAGTGGGTTATGTCATGTGATCGCGTCACATTGAGGCTCTATGGGATTCGAAATACTGGCCAGAGTTATTTTAACATACACTTTATTACAATATATATTGAATATAAATATATTATATTAATTATATATTAAATATTATTAAATTACATAAAATAATTAAAAGGACAAAATCTGGACCTTTTAGCCGTGGGGAACCCCCCCCCCCTGGCTACGGGCATAATAGTATATACTCATGTGGGTGTCTGATGACTGACTATAGATCTGGCAGCAGATATCACAGCCTCTGTTACTCTTTACCTTGCACTTTTGTGTTAACATGTGTTGTTATTTATTCAGGATATGCGCTTTCCCATTCTGACTCTGATGAATGATTATTAAAGCATTAAAATGACTATAATTAAATGAAATATTCTTAAGAATAAAATATTGTGTGTTGTTTGGAAGAGTGCACTTGCATTGTGATGATATTACATTGTCATTCTGGCATAATGAGTGCCTTAGAATGACAATAATATCACTTATTTTGGTGCAATATATCACACAACAAACATTAGATATCAAGACAGGCCTGCTCAGCTCTGTTTGTTGACATTATTCTGCTATGCATTAGTGCTAGAAATGACTAGGAATTAGAGATGCGCGGATGGGCTATTATTTCATCCGCAACCGCATGACAAAATTCATCATCCGTCCGCCATCCATCCGCAGTAACATTTTTGATCAATTTTTAAAACCGCACCCGCCCGCCATCTGCTGATTGGGCTCTTTATTTGAATGGCTTATTCCTTTTTTTTATTAAATGAATGTTTCTTTATTGATCATTATAGAATAGAGAATGACTTTAATGTAGACATGCAGTTAATCCAAACGTGCAAGTCATTAATTGACGACGCTTTGAAGTGACGCTAAAGATACGAGGACGTGTCTTTTCACTTGATTCGATTCCTCGGTCCTTCAGTCTTTTCCTTGCGTCTTTCCCTCGTAACGTTATCCCGGTGGGGTGGAAACACGAGGAAAGAAAGCAAGGAA
>NC_133200.1:707500-725000 GCF_049306965.1 Danio rerio | reverse complement strand
CTCACACCACACTGAGCCTGCATTCAACACACAGCATCACACACGAGATATATCCAGCTGCAGGCCCGCAGAACCACACACGTTTTAGGCACACACAATCTAGGACACACTATCTAGGCAAACCATATATGGTACCGACGGATGTTATGTTATTAACATCTTTTTGAACATCGTCATCGATATATTTTGATATATATGATTAATAAATATTGTACACGATAAACAATAGTGTTTACTTTATTTTATTTCACAAATATTGCGATCGAGACGGCTGAATGGGAAGCATTGTTTCCAATCGCTATTCAATATAATAGACAGAACAGTTTTTAATCAGTCATTATAGCTGATCACTCATTATTATCTGACAATAATATGTCAGATACTCATTTGCTGACCTTGCTGAACGATGTAATTTGGACAGGCTTAATTTATATAATGGATTAATTTATGATGAGGAAATAATAGCAAGTTAATATAAGCAATAATACATTATATGTAATAAAAATATTTTTAAGTGTAACAAATGTATAACACTATATTAATAATTACTCAAGCTATTTAATAGTGTTTATTAGCTTAATTTTCTAATAACCTTTTAATTAATGATTTCCCACATTTGATACTGTAGTAATTTATAGTAAGCAATAAATTGTTTTTAAACCAAAATTTAGCAATAGCAACAAATTAACTATTAATAATAAAAAAATCATAAGCAAATATATATAACAGCTGTGACAGTTTAGTAAAAGATAGTAGTTTATGTATAAACTTATAATTATAATGAGTTTAGATAATCAGTTTAAAACTATATATATATATATATATATATATTGCTTTAATGATTAACTAGTAGGATAATTTATTTTAAAGTGACATATTATTGTTTGCTTTTTATATTTTACAACAAAGTGATTTTAACCATGTATGATTATATTAAGATCCTGAATTAGTTTATTACACTTAATCCAACAATTAGACGGTCTATTATGTTTTCTTTGTGTATGTGGACACATGAATAAAGTCAGAAGTGTAATTAACCAATTATTTTTATTTACATAATTTGAGTTCAGAAACTGCAGAGATGTTAAAATGATCGTTACGATATAATAATAATAATAATAATAATGACTGAAATGGGAAACCAGATTTGTGAAATTCAGTAGGTGGCGATAATGCTGAAGATTTAGTTACCATATATGGTTTGCCTAGATTGTGTGTCCTAGATTGTGTGTGCCTAAAGCGTGTGTGGTTCTGCGGGCCTGCAGCTGGATATTATTGTCACACACAGCAGACCCCAAGATCCAGATTACAGTTAAGGGGTGATTGTATGTTGAAGAGTCTTCAGGGACCCGTTTCAGAAAGGGGGTTAAGTGAAAACTCAGGAGTATGATAACCCTGAAACGAGACAAACTCTGGGTTTTACCTGTGTATACCTGTTACCTGTGTGAGTGTGGCAGACGCTGTGATCGGGCAGCAGGACTGTGACGGCGGCGAACAGCTGATGGCGGATCAGGATCTCCACCAGATCTCCAACAGTGCAGTCTGAGGTTCCCCAGTCGAACAGCAGCTCCATGGTGGGACTCTTTCCCTGCAGGACGCATGCTTCAAACCGCCTGCAAACACACACACATGGAACTGTAAACTCACACACACACACACACACACACACACACACACACACACACACACACACACACACGCACAGGAGGACTGCAAACAGAGCAGCCGTACAAAACCGCAATTGTAAACAGCAAAAATAAATCTGGAAAAAGTGAGCGAGTGTTATGTGTGTGTGTATCTTGTGTCTATTTTGTGTCTGAGTGTGTGTGTGTGTGTGTGTTGTCTGTGAGTGAGTGTTGTGCGTGTGTATGCAAGTTGTCTGTGAGTGAAGGTTGGTTTTGATGTCTGTGTGTCTCTCTTTCATGTTGAGTGTGTGTGCGTGTGATGTTGTATGTGTGTGTGTGTGTGTGTATGTGTGGATGTTAAACTGTGCGTGTGGATATCAGTCTATGTGTGTGTGTGGATGTCAGTCTGTCTGCTGATGTGAGTCTGTGTGTGATTGTGGATGTCAGTCTGTGTGTTGACATCTGTGCATATATGTGTGTGTGTGTGTGTGTGGTTGTCAGTCTGTTTGTCTGCTGATGTCGGTCTGTGTGTGTGTGTGTGTGTGATGAATATCTGTCTGTGTGTTGTCAGTCTCTGTGTCTGTCAGTCTGTGTTTTGAAGTCTGTGTGTGTGTGTGTGTGTGTGTGTGTGTATGTCTGTCTGTGTCTGCTGATGTCGGTCTGTGTGTTGATGTGTGTGTGTGTGTGTGTGTGTGTGTGTGTGTGTGGATGAATATCTGTCTGTGTGTTGTCAGTCTCTGTGTCTGTCAGTCTGCTGATGTGTATGTGTGTGTGTTGATGTCCGTCTGTCTCTATGTGTGTGTGATGATGTTTGTCTGTCTGCCTGCGTGTAAGAGAAGAGTGTATGTGTGTTTCTGTATACTATTGATGTCTGTCAGTCTGTCTCTTGTTTATGAGGTTGTTTGGTGTGTGTTTGTACCTCATGTGCATCTGTGTGTATCTGGGTTCCCCGCAGGGTCTGCTGATGTCCGCCATGATGCTCCTCCAGGTGTCCTGCGGGTCCAGCAGGTCTGCTAAAGCTCTTAGCGCGGAGTACCGGAGCTTTCGAACCGGTGTGTTCGGCGTGACGTCACTCATGCCAGCCCGTTACCGCTGACTGTCCGTCATAAAAACCCTCAGAGCTCCAGAAGACTCGTGTTTTCCGAGATTGAGAAACTTCCTTCGTCTGTTGTCATTTCCCCCTCTCACAACATCCGCCTCAGACTGAAACTACACGGTGGTGTGACGTCATAAAAAGTGTAAACAGATATGTCCACACGTCATCGCTCACAAAACGCAAGTTTTATGCAGAAAATGTGATTTATTTATATTAAAAATTATGAGGCGAAGCAGCTATTTCTGAAGAGGACGCTGACAGTTTGGCTGAAACTCGACCGTGATTGGTTCAAAGTAACACGTCACGTGATAGTTATTTCTTAATCCAAAAAATAATAGAAATGTACATATTTATTAATATTTGCTTCTCTTTCTTCTCAATATATATATTACTTTGTGTCTTTTATTATTATTATTATTATTATTATTATTATTATTATTATTATTATTAATATCAATATTATTATAAAAAATGTTTCACAGTACAGATTGACAAGCAGCGTGACCAATCACAGCTCGCTATTTCTGTGTGTTTAAAGAAGGCGGGAAAATGAAATCAATCAAACATAACAATCGTTTAAACTCGTTTAAAAGTTAGAAATATGTGGAAATATGCGAAGATTCTGCATTCAGATTTAATAAAATTTAAAAATGTAGTGCGTGTGGATTATTTAAACCGTATAACTCTTCAAATGATGAATCTGACGTTAAATGATTTGCTGGTGTGTGTGCGTGTGTGTGCGTGCGTGCGTGCGTGTGTGTGTGTGTGTGGCGTTCACTCGTCGTCGTCGATCAAAATGTGGATATAATTCATCTAACTGGTAAGATTCATGTTTGGCCGCCGTGCCCAAATTATATTCACTTTTAAAATGTAATTTATTTTCTTAATTTAGCATTAACAGTCCTGTATTATAAACAAAATCGATTAACATTCATCAATCGGACATGTTGTGTATAGTCTCTATAGAGAACATGGCCCTGACACAGCAGAGGTGGGATCGTAATGTTATGTACAAATATATAATAATACTAAATGTTTTCTTGTGATTTGTTTTGACATCATGTGTGCAAAATATTTATACTGAGGCTGTTTATAATGTAACGTTTATATGTGGCCGCTGGGCGTCAATAGAGATCAAGAATAGAATTGAGTCTTTCAGCAAAACTGCTGTTCAGAAATGTGCAATCAGTGCAGTTTGACGGACTAAAACAGATCATTTTCTTTCCTTTGCCCTGTTATTTGATTTAGGAAAAGGTTTTAATCCTAGTTTTCTTTTGAAATCTTGTAAAAATCCACAGCAAGATCAAGATTAATGTGCAGTTTCTTTCTTTCTTTCTTTCTTTCTTTCTTTCTTTCTTTCTTTCTTTCTTTCTTTCTTTCTCTCTTTCTTTCTAATTATTTATTTTTCTTATTTCTTTCATCTTTTCTTTCTTTCTCTCTTGAAAATGTTTTTGTTTTTAATGAGTCTTTTTCAATTATGTGTGTGTGTGTGTGTGTGTGTATATGTATGTATGTATGTATGTATATATATATATATATATATATATATATATATATATATATATATTCATTTCATTCATTTTCTTGTCGGCTTAGTCCCTTTTTTAATCCGCGGTTGCCACAGAGGAATGAACCGCCAACTTATCCAGCAAGTTTTTTTAAGCAGTGGATGCCCTTCCAGCCGCAACCCATCTCTGGGAAACATCCACACACACATTTTAACACTACGGACAATTTAGCCTACCCAATTCACCTGTACCGGAGGAAACCCACGCGAATACAGGGAGAACACGCAAACTCCACACAGAAACGCCAACTAAACCGAGGTTCGAACCAGCGACCTTCCTGCTGTGAGGCGACAGCAGACAGCACTACCTACTGTGGCACTGCCTCGCCCCATATATATATATATATATATATATATATATATATATATATATATATATATATTAGGCAAGGCAAGGCAAGTTTATTTATATAGCACATTTCATACACAGTGGCAATTCAAAGTGCTTTACATAAACAAGAATAAAAGAGACAATTGTAAGAAAATGAAAAGAAATAATAAAAATAAAAAATATAAAAATAAGAATAAAAAATAGATAAAACAGGTAAAAATGTGTTTAAATGGTATAAGATAACAAAAAAGAAGAAAAAAATATATATGTATTTATGTATGTATGTATGTATATATGTATATCTAAATAAGAAATTATTAATAATCTAATTATCATTTAACAATAGAGTGTTATTTAATAATAAAAATTTTCATAAAAATTATACGTAGCTGTAAAACACTTTACACTGAAGATGCTCTGGAAAGTCTTTGTGTTCATTCTAAACCCGTCTGAGTGAATGAAACGGACTCTAAAATGCCAGCAAGTTGTATTTTTCTCCTCCTAAAGGTTACACGTTGATTACTCTCAGATAATCTTCAGCCTGCGTGCCAGAAATCCCCCACTTTCGTCGAGAAAACAGGATGTGAACCCCAATCCTGACCTGCTTCAAGTGTCACATATAATTACGATAATGTTTGCTCCCATTTACCCCGGACACCTGGGCCCCGGAGCATTATGGGATGGTTTATATACACATCTGTCTGTGTGTGTAATGTAGATTAATGTACACTCCAGCAGAGGGGCCGGTTTATATGTTTAAACAAATAATTACACGAGCGCATCTGTGCTGGAGAGTTTCTGGATTAATCATGCTCGCTGTGTGTGAAGTGCTCCAGGTGCGGCTGTGATGTCATTTCCTGTCTGACGGGGTGAAGCTGAACACCTGGAATGGGTTTAGTTGATGTTTTTAGGGGTTGAAGTATGAGAGCAGAGTCACTAATGGGATTTTTTAATGCAATATGATGTTTTTTATGTTAATTTTAGTGTTCAGAGTGCTGCAGTTCCTTTACTAGCCTATAGAGGGCAGCAGCTCACCTTAGATGGAAACACTTTGAAGTCTGTGCTTGATTAATTAAGCTCTTCTATTAATTAGGTTGGTGTTGTTTCTTTTTAATGGAGTAGCACAGGGGTTCCCAAACTTTTCAGCCCACGACCCCTAAAATAACAATGCCAGTGACTCATGGTTCCTAATATTCTCTGAGGTGCTTATAAACCGTGCACACAACCTTGCACACATACCAAAAGGCCCAAGTTTGTTCATCGCTTAATGTTGGAGAACGCTACTCGGAGACCATTCTCCATGTTTAGTTGTGGCCTGTATTTATTTGTAATGTATGTAAGTGCTGTAAAGGTGTCAGAGAGCTTAACCTGGTGCCACAAAAAAAAAAAAAAGTTGAACGGCTATATATACATACACATATATACAGCCTTACAGTTTCTAGATCTGGGGGATTTGGCCTAAAATCAAAATCTCAATTAACTGGACAGCTTAACTTGATTACGATTAATGAATGATTATTTTATGTATTTGCCCTCATTGATCACTGATAAGTATTGTACAGTAAACATGCTCACATATTACAAGTGAGAGAATTTTACCTATTTTTTAATTTTTTTTTATTTTTTCACCTTTATTGACAGGACAGTGGAGATTACAGACAGGAAAGTGTGGGGAGCGGAGATAGGGGAAGGACCTAGAGCCAGGAATTGAACTCGGGTCGCCGGGTGCTATGTGTCGACGCGCTAACCACTAGACTATTGGCGCTGACTCATTACTTGATTTTAAAATAAGTGAAGGAAACACACACTGTCTACTATCCAGGATTATTTATTCATCATCAACACTGAACAACTCGAAAAACACACATTGCCTTAAACCAACAGTCTTTTTTTCTTATGAAAAAGGTTTAAATACGCAACTTTCACATTTGAAAAAAAAAATAATTATTTTCAACATTTTTCATAATAAAAGTAGAAAATAAGCGTATCTCTACTAAATAAAATATATATAAAATGTATATTCTTTAAATAATAGTTTAACTATGTTAATCTCTGCTTAGGCGCCGTTTTCCTCTGTTCGTGCACAAAACTTCTTGCGCGCCCTCAGATATACGCTGCTCAAGTGCAGATTTTCTTGTGCGCCCTCAAATATACCAGCTCAAGTGCAGATTTTCTTGTGCGCCCTCAAATATACACTGCTCAAGTGCAGATTTTCTTGTGCGCCCTCAAATATACGCTGCTCAAGTGCAGATTTTCTTGTGCGCCCTCAAATATACCAGCTCAAGTGCAGATTTTCTTGTGCGCCCTCAAATATACGCTGCTCAAGTGCAGATTTTCTTGTGCGCCCTCAAATATACACTGCTCAAGTGCAGATTTTCTTGTGCGCCCTCAAATATACACTGCTCAGGTGCAGATTTTCTTGTGCGCCCTCAAATATACACTGCTCAAGTGCAGATTTTCTTGCGCGCCCTCAAATATACACTGCTCAGGTGCAGATTTTCTTGTGCGCCCTCAAATATACACTGCTCAGGTGCAGATTTTCTTGTGCGCCCTCAAATATACACTGCTCAAGTGCAGATTTTCTTGTGCGCCCTCAAATATACACTGCTCAAGTGCAGATTTTCTTGTGCGCCCTCAAATATACGCTGCTCAGGTGCAGATTTTCTTGTGCGCCCTCAAATATACACTGCTCAAGTGCAGATTTTCTTGTGCGCCAGACTTTACCTGTGCGTTTGAAGCGCAGAAGTATAAATCAGTCTTAACAGAGCGAGCTCGCATGACTCCACATGCGCTAGGGAAAGTACGTGGAAAAATGTGATCGAATTTTCAGGGTCTGAATGTCGATTACTTTAATCGATTACTTTTTGATTAATTGCCCAGCCCTAGTTTCCAGAGCATTGCTATGCAGTGGGTGGTGGTTGCTAAAATGAAATAAAATTATTTTAACTTAGTTTATTTATAATCTGTATGTTTTATTTGTTTATTGTAGTGTTAACTGCATTGCTGTGCGTTATTTTGTGTGGTTGCCAGGGCTGTGGGGTTTCCTGTGTCTGTAAGTTTTTACTTTTTTCTTTATTTTTGGAGTTTTCAGGCTAATTATGATCAAGCTAGTGTCCAGCTAGCGTATCAACATGCTTTTAAGGGCTTTGTCAGCATTTGCAGTAACATGTGATCTTAATACCGCCGTGTTAGCGAACACCGGCTCTATACGTTTCCTGTTGCTCTGAACTTTGACCCTGACATTTCAGAGTCCCGCTGGGGGTTCATTTGATAAGAACAATGTAAGAGAGAGAAGGTCAGCGTGGAGGGAACCGTATTACCAGCTTAATGCATATATACCTTGAAAGGCTGATCTGAAGTCAGGGCTAAAGGGCAGCTGCTTTCTTCTCTCCGTCAGAGAAGCTGATCAGGGCTTAACTGTGGGAATCGGAGAGAAACACTGAACCACTGACCTCTGATCAGGCCTCAGCACAGGCCGATCACTAGCTGTGTTTCCATCCATAGATGCAAATTAGATTTGTGGGCAAAACTGGAATATCGCATAAAACATTCACGAATAAAGCAGCGTTTCTGACTCAAAGGGTGCGTCTCAAATCACATACTTATGCACTAGTCTACACTATTTTGCCGTATGAATAGTATAAGTAGTACATCATTCAATTTCCTTCAGCTTAGTCCCTTTATTTATCAGGGGTCACCACGGCGGTATGAACCACCAACTTATCCAGCATGTTTTACACGGCGGATGTCCTTCCAGCTGCAACCCATCACAGGGAAACATCCACACACACTCATTCACACACACACACACAATACTGAAAGTTAAGTGTACCGATTCCCCTATAGCGCATGTGTTTGGACTGTGGGGGAAACCCACACGCTACACGGGGAGAGCATGTACTCCTAATTAACATCTTCAGATTAATTCAGTGTCAGTCATTCAGCGTTTAAGCCACAGCACTAATTAGCCGCCGGTCATTAGTGCGAGATTTGTCCGAGGCGTTTGAGGAGTGTGTTATCTGCTTTTCTGCATCAGTGCCTTCATTTACCAGCAAACACAAGAAACAAGGAGCTTTAGGAGTGCAAATGAGGAAGATTTACTGCTCCGGCTGCTCCAGCGCTGTGAGAAACACACATGCAGTTATCTTGCAGAGTGCATTTCAGCACAGAGCGGTGAAAGAGTTAAACAGGGTTTAGTTGATGAACAGTAAATGAGCAGAGGCCCAGAGCAGAGCTGCGGTGCACCTCCTTATGTGAAGAACAACCACAGCTCCCATATCTGGACATTTATAAACACTTGCTGAATGATCTGTGTGTGTGTGTGTGTGTGTGTGTGTGTGTGTGTGTGTGTGTGTGTTTTCTGTTTGTGTTGACAACATTAATAACGTCACTGTAAGCAGAAAGCAGGAGTTTCATCCACACCGATTTAAACGAGGCGACGCAAACGGGGGATTTCCACAAGATAAACACTCACCACCAACACACACACACACACACACACACACACACACACACACACACACACACACACCTCACTCATTCCACTGGGAAAACTGTTTGTGTGGGTGTGTGTGTGAAAGAGAGAGAGAAAGAGTGTGTGTGTGTGAAAGAGAGAGAGAAAGAGTGTGTGTGTGTGAGAGAGAGAGAGAGTGTGTGTGTGTGTGAGAGAGAGAGAAAGAGAGAGCGAGTGTGTGTGTGTGTGTTTTGTGCACGTGATTTAGTGTGTTTAGTATGTGTGTGGGAGAGAATGTGTGTGTGTGTGTGTGAGAGTGTGTGTGCAAAAGAGAGTGTTAAAAAAAGTTAAATGTGTTTGTGTGTAAGAGTGCATGTCATAAAGTTTGTGTGTATGTGTGAGATTGTGTGTGATATATTGTGTTTAGTGTGTGTGTGTGTGTGAGAGAATGTGTGTATTTGTGTGTGTGTGTGCATGTATGTGTGTGAATGTTAGTGTTTGTGTGAGAAAATGTTTATTTTTGTCTAGTGTGTGTGTGTATGCGAGAAGGTGAAGGTGATAGTGTGGTGTGATAGGTGATAGGGGTGTGTGTGTGTGTGTGTGCAAGAGAGAATGTGTGTTTTGAATGCGAGTGTGTTTGTGTGGTTGTGTGTGTGTGTGTATTATAGTGTGATTAGTATGTGTGAGAGTGTGTGTGAGAGGAGAGAATGTGTGTTATGTTTGTGTGAGAGTGTGTATTTTTGTGTAGTTGTGTGTGTGTGTGTTTATGCGAGAAAGTAAGTGAGTGTGAGTGTTCAAGAGAGAGTGTGTGTTTTGAGTGTGTGTGTGTGTGTGTGTGTGAGAGAGAGAGTGCGTGTGATGTAGTGTGATTTGTATGTTTGAGAGAGAGTGCGTGTAAGAGTGGGTGTGTTTGTGTGTGTGATATTGTGTGTTTAGTATGTGTGTAAGAGAAGGTGTGTATATTTGTGTGTAAGAGAAAGTGTGTGTGTGTGTGGGAGAGAGTTTGTGTACAAGTTAGTGTGTGTTTTTGTGTGTGTATTGTGTTGAGTTTGTGTATTTGTGTGTGTATAGTAGTGTGTGAGAGAAAAAAAAGTGTGTATGTGTGTGTGATAATGTTTGTGTTTGACGATGTGTGTATGTCTGTATGTTTGTGATCATGTGTGAGAAAAAGTATGTGTGTCTGTTTGATGCGAGAGAGTTTGTGTGTGTGTGTGTGTGTGTGTGTGTGTGTGTGTGTGTGTTTATAAGAGTGTGTTTGGTGTGTTTTTGTATGATGAAAAAGAGTGTGTGTGTGTTTGATGCGAGAGTGTGATAGTGTCACTTAGTGTGTGTGTGTGTGTGTGTGTGTGTGTGTGTGTGTGTGTGTGTGTGTGTAACCTTATCAGCCTAGAAAACAGCAACTTTCATTGTCTTCGTTCACAGTCGAGTCAAGCTTTAAGCTTTAAATAGTAAAATTATGGAAACTCTTCGGTCATTCTTGAGTGAGATGCTAATGGTCTAATCCGATTCAATGATCTATGCTAAGCTAAGCTAAAAGTGCTCTCTTCAGACCCAGAGATCAGGATTTATGAATTTAAAACTGCTAAAATTCGACAATTAAACTCTGTGAAGTGAGCATATCTTCCCCAAAAAGTGTGTGTGTGTGTGTGTGTGTGTGTGTGTGTGTGTGTGTGTGTGTGTGTGTGTGTGTGTGTGTGTGTGTGTGTGTGTTGCTTTAAATGAAGATCAGCTTTGAAGTGTCGTCATGGAGACCTTTGATCCCGCACAGTGAGGCTCTGGCAGAAGGGAAGGTGTTCAGCGGATAACTCCATGTTCTCAGATCAGTAGGAGCGCGTCTAAATTATTAGCCTGAACTAGCGCTGCTAATTGAAGAGCGCATGAAGAAAGTGCAGTTTGAGGCTCTGGAGGTGTCCGGAGATCACAGAGAGCTGGATTACACACACACACACACACACACACACACACACACACACACACACACACCATCATTTACTGCAGCACTAGAAGCATGAAGAGGCCCACAGAGTCAATGCGGAGACTCGTCTGTCACTGGGCTCTCACAGGAATCTCTCACAGGAGTCTCATGCTCTCCTCTCCTCCATTACCACCACAGCATCAGCTCGGGATACGGCCTGGTCCAGGATTATTGATACCTTGGCATCATTTCTTCACAGTTCTTGGATCATCAGTGCCACTGCATAGTGTCTAGGGGCCTCGGGATGAGTATCCCCAGGTGATTATAGAGAATAATTAGCGTAGCTGCTGCTCTTGGTGTATATAAACCAGATGCAGGGTGCTTCAACTTCTACTCTTTTTTATTTATTTATTTTATTTTTTTTACTTCTTTTCACTTTTTTGAGAGAGCACTTGTACTTTAACTTAGGTCTGGGTCTCTTGTACTTTATACATCTCTGGAGCTAACACTAACTCTGTATCCCTCGGATTGCAGTTGTGAGATCTGCTGTGTACAGGATTTGGGCCCAATAAGAAATAACTATTTTTTGTCAGAGTTTAAGAGAAAATGCTTTATATGGCAAATGAAATTAAATTAAGGTAAAATAAATTAAGTTAAACTAAATTAAGATAAATTAAATTAAGGTAAATTAAAGTAAATTAAATTAAGGTAAATTAAATTAAATCAAGTTAAATTAAGTTAAATTCAATTAAAGTAAGTTAAATTAAATTAAGGTAAATAAAATAAATAAAGTTAAAATAAGGTAAATTAAAGTAAATTAAATTAAGGTAAATTAAATTACAGTATATTTAATTAAATTAAGTTAAGTTAAATTAAGACAAATTAAATTAAGGTAAATTAAATTAGGGTAAATTAAATTTAGTTAAATTAAATTAGGGTAAATTAAAACAAATTAAATTAAGTTAAATTTAATTAAAGTAAGTTAAATTTAATTAAATTAAATTAATTTACCTTATTTTAATTTTATTTATTTTATTTACCTTAAAGTAAATTAAATTAAGGTAAATTAAATTTCTGTATATTTACTTAAATTAAGTTAAGATAAATTAAGACAAATTAAATTAAGGTAAATTAAATAAGGGTAAATTAAATTAATTTAAATGAAATTAGGGTAAATTAAATCAAATTAAATTAAGTTAAATTTAATTAAAGTAAGTTAAATTAAATTAAGGTAAGTAAAATAAATTAAATTAAAATAAGGTAAATTAAAGTAAATTAAATTAAGGTAAATTAAATTACTGTATATTTAATTAAATTAAGTTAAATTAAGACAAATTAAATTAAGGTAAATTAAATTAGGGTAAATTAAATTAAGGTAAATTAAATCAGGGTAAATTAAATTAAGGTAAATTAAATTAGGGTAAATTAAATTAAGTTAAATTAAATTAAATTTAAGGTAAATAAAATAAAATACAATTAAATTGAGGTAAATTAAATTAAGGTTAATTAAATGAAGCTAAATTAAGTTAATTTAAATTAGGCAAATTAAGGTAAATTAAGGTAAATTAAATTAAATAGTTGTGCATTAGAGTGTTGTAGATTATTCTGGTTTCTGGGCTCTGCTGGATTAATCAGACTGTGCTGCAGCTCTCCTGCATGCTTACCACAGTAAATGAGTGTTTTACACCACAGGGAGTCTCCTCAGTCTTCCGCCTGCTGGGAAACTCCTCACACACACACACACACACACACACACGCACACACACACACACGCACACACACACACACACACACACACACACACTTTCCTCCTCCTGCGGGAATTACAGAATCCTGACATTCCAGACGGGATACAGACCCGTATCTCACTGAGTCTATCAGCGGCAGAACACTACACACACACACACACACACACACACAAACACATTAAAACACACACTGATACACATACATACACACATCACAGTAAAACACACACTCAAACACAATCTCACAAACACACTGATACACACACAAACTCGCACTCATACAGTACATGCAGCACAAACACAAGCGCAAACACACACACACACACATACACACACACAAGAACACACATGCTTAGCTGATACTTATATCTTCGAGCATGTGGTGCGAGTGATTATTTCTTGCTTAAACACACATTCTCCCTGTCATAATAGCCATGATGAGAGCTGCTCAGGTGTGTGTAGAGTTCAGATGCACCTGTAGGACAGTGGCGTCCCTTGAAGATCAATGCTGATGCTAAAACACACATACACACATACACACACACACCTCAGACACGCACAGACCCGCTGCTTTTGTCACGCACCGCTTTAGAGGACAATCTGAAGACTCTTTGAAGACTTTGAGGAATCTGTGATGGGTGTTTATTTAGTGTGTGTGTGTGTGTGTGTGTGTGTGTGTGTGTGTGTTTGAACACCGTGAGAAACACAGAGGATGTCCCGAACGCTGCTTTACTGTTTATGTCAATGAGTGTAAACACAAAAGCAGCACAGAAAGCAGGAGCAGACGTCCCTTTACAGACCTCCGCCATTCAGGATATCAGTGTTATTCTCCATGAAGAGGCTGGACTCATCTCGCTCTGTGCTCCACAGATGTGTCCAGTAGAATAATACACGACTGCGTTTCTCACACTGATCACATCATGTTAATCTTCTATATTTAGACAATATCAGGATTATTAAACATGGGACACCCTGATAACCAGCACAACTCATTTAAAGCTTCACAGCAACATGGTAAAAGCACGTAAACACCTAAGAAACTGCATAGCAACACCCTAACAACTCCAGTTTTCCTTAGTAACATGGTAAAAAAGTCAAACAACACCTAAAGCACCTTAGAAATTGCATAGCAACAACCTAGCAACTCCCAGTTTCCCTTAGTAACATGGTAAAAAAAAGTCAAACAAAACCTAAAATACCTTAGAAACCGCATAGCAACACCCTAGCAACTATCAGGATTGCTTAGTAACATGGTAAAAAGTAAAACAACACCTAAAGCACCTTAGAAACTGCATAGCAACACCCTAGAAACTCCCATTTTCCCTTAGTAACATGGTAAAAAAGTCAAACAAAACCTAAAACACCTTAGAAACTGCATAGCAACACCTGAGCAACTACCAGTATTACTTAGTAACATGGTAAAAAAGTCAAACAACACCTAAAGCACCTTAGAAACTGCATAGCAACACCTGAGCAACCACCAGTATTCCTTAGTAACATGGTAAAAAAGTCAAACAACACCTAAAGCACCTTAGAAACTGCATAGCAACACCCTAGCAACTCCCATTTTCCCTTAGTAACATGGTAAAAAAGTCAAACAAAACCTAAAATACCTTAGAAACCGCATAGCAAAACCCTAGCAACTCCCATTTCCCCTTAGTAACATGGTAAAAAAGTCAAACAAAATCTACAGCACCTTAGAAACTGCAAAGCAACACCCTAACAACTCCCATTTTCCCTTAGTAACATGGTAAAAAAGTCAAACAAAACCTAAAACACCTTAGAAACCGCATAGCAACACCTGAGCAACTACCAGTATTCCTTAATAACATGGTAAAAAAGTCAAACAACACCTAAAGCACCTTAGAAACTGCATAGCAACACCCTAGCAACTCCCATTTTCCCTTAGTAACATGGTAAAAAAGTCAAACAAAACCTAAAATACCTTAGAAACCGCATAGCAACACCCTAGCAACTCCCATTCCCCCTTAGTAACATGGTAAAAAAGTCAAACAAAATCTAAAGCACCTTAGAAACTGCATAGCAACACCCTAGCAACTCCCATTTTCCCTTAGTAACATGGTAAAAAAGTCAAACAAAACCTAAAATACCTTAGAAACCGCATAGCAACACCCTAGCAACTCCCATTCCCCCTTAGTAACATGGTAAAAAAGTCAAACAAAATCTAAAGCACCTTAGAAACTGCATAGCAACACCCTAGCAACTCCCATTTTCCCTTAGTAACATGGTAAAAAAGTCAAACAAAACCTAAAACACCTTAGAAACCGCATAGCAACACCTGAGCAACTACCAGTATTCCTTAATAACATGGTAAAAAAGTCAAACAACACCTAAAGCACCTTAGAAACTGCATAGCAACACCCTAGCAACTCCCATTTTCCCTTAGTAACATGGTAAAAAAGTCAAACAAAACCTAAAATACCTTAGAAACCGCATAGCAACACCCTAGCAACTCCCATTCCCCCTTAGTAACATGGTAAAAAAGTCAAACAAAATCTAAAGCACCTTAGAAACTGCATAGCAACACCCTAGCAACTCCCATTTTCCCTTAGTAACATGGTAAAAAAGTCAAACAAAACCTAAAGCACCTTAAAACCTGCATAGCAACACCCTAGCAACTCCCATTTTCCCTTAGTAACATGGTAAAAAAGTCAAACAACACCTAAAACACCTTAAAAACTGCATAGAAACACCATAGCAACTGCCAGAATTCACTAGAAACATGGTTAAAAGTAA
Organism: Danio rerio; assembly: GCF_049306965.1. Taxonomy (NCBI): domain Eukaryota; kingdom Metazoa; phylum Chordata; class Actinopteri; order Cypriniformes; family Danionidae; genus Danio; species Danio rerio. Next base: position 709,508 of record NC_133200.1, on the reverse strand, counting down.
AACAACACACAAACACCTTAGAAACTGCTTAGTTTACACACACAGACTCTCACACACACTTCCAAAGAGTGTCTCATGCCTCCAATAGCCAGCGCAATGCGTTTTGTCTTGGTCTCATCTGCATGTATCTTTCCTCTGCTGTATATACCTGTGTGTGTGTGTGCGTGCGTGCGTGCATGTGCGTGTGTGTGTAATTTACCTGCTGTTGAATGCGTATGCATCTGAAGCATGTAATTGATGTAATAATGATTTTTAATGCCGCTCGTTGGAGAGACGGTGTAACATGAATCCCGCAGATGCTGTGTGAAAGGACTCATTGTTGAGGACAGATATAGCAGCAGTTCGCTTGTTCCCACGTAGAGGAGTAAAACACCCAGCTCACCTCCAGAACCCTGCAGTACAAGCACAGGTTTACCGCAGTAAGAGTGTGTTATGCAACCGTTACGCTGACTGTACCAAACCTGAGACGTCTGCAGATGTCCAGTCACAGATTAAAACAGGACTTTTTTTGATGCATCATGTTGACATTGAAAATAATGGAAAAGTAGAGCACTGGTGAGAATGAAATGTATTCTGCGTGAACAGCCCCTCAAACTGCTGGCAAACGTCTGGTTCAACAGTTTGTGGTCACTATAAGCAACTTGAAGGGTTTTTGTTTTAGGTGAACTGCTCCTTTAAACACACACACAAACACACACGCACACTGCTTTGTTTTTGTGAATTGTGGGGACTTTTATCCTGCACAAACTGTATTTTCTATGGCGTTCCCCCAACCCGATTCCTAAACTCTCATGTTGATCTTGGTGGTTTACAAGAACTCATCATAGGCGTAATATATATTAAACAGTAAAAACACTTATTACACGACCCTAAACCACCCCAACCCCTAAACCAATCATCACAGCACACTCGCGGACAAACTCTGAATGTAAAAGACTTAATTTAATTATGGTTTTTAAGCATTTGGAACAACAAGGACACCAGTTATGTCCTCATAAACCACCTTAAAGCTGGCTTGAAATCAAAATGTAGTCTTCTTATGATTATATGTGTTGTTCTTGCTGTAAGCGATGTATCTGTGCACTTTGTTATGTTGTTAAAAACAATTTGGCCTCATAAACGTCCCTCCACCTCAAAACAACTGTCTTCACTTCTGGTCATATGGAGTTCCTTTAGGGTGGAGCCATCAGTCATTTAGGACGAGGCTATCAGTTCTTTCGGGTTGAGCTATCAATTTTTTTTAGGGTGGAGTTATTTATTTAGTGTGGAAATAACTGTCCATTAGGGGGGGGGGGGCTATCAGTTCTTTAGGGTGGAGCTATTAATCATTTAGGGCGGGGCTCTCAGCTCTTTAGTGTGGAACTATCTGTCCTTTAGGGTGGGGCTGTCAGTACTTTAGGGTGGAGCTATTAATCATTAAGGGCAGGGCTCTCAGCTTTTTAGTGTTTAACTATCTGTCCATTAGGGTGGGGCTGTCAGTACTTTAGGGTGGAGCTATAAATAATTTAGGGCGGGCCTCTCAGCTCTTTAATGTGAAACTATTTTTCCTTTAGGGCGGGGCTGTCAGTTCTTAAGGGTTGGGCTTTCAGTGCTATAGGGCGGGGTTATTAATTCTTTAGGGTGGAGCTATCAGTGCTATAAAGCGGAACTATTAGTTCTTTAGGGTGGAGCTATCAGTGCTATAGGGCGGGGCTATTAGTTCTTTAGGGTGGAGCTATCAGTGCTATAAGGCGGGGTTATTAGTTCTTTAGGGGGGAGCTATCAGTCCTTTAGGGCAGGGTTATCATTATGTGTCTCATCTCTGCTCTGAATTTGTCCATTCGTCTTCCTTTATTTTGTTAACAGCACTCGTCTTTTAACATTGTAATTGGTTTCTAAAGAAGGAAGTCATGCACCACTCTACATTTTTTCTTGTTTCAGGACCGTTTCAAGTGTATGTACATCACAATAGAGGATAAAGGACGATCTTAAGTTCTGTTTCATGGCCTTTAATAGAGTACAATTAGAT
>NC_133200.1:675000-700000 GCF_049306965.1 Danio rerio | reverse complement strand
TTGCATGTTAGCATGTTTCTAGTATGGATTGGCATTGTTAGCATGTTTCTAGTATGGATGAGCAGGTTGTTAACATGTTTCTAGCATGGATTAGCATGTTAGTAAATTTATAGATTTATGGATTGGCCTGTTGTTAGCATGTTTCTAGTATGGATTAACTTGTTTAAGTATAGATTAGCATGTTGTTTGCACATTTCTACTATGGATAAGCATGTTGTTAACATGTTTCTAGTATAGATTAGCATGTTTGCATGTTTCTATTATGGCCTAGCATGTATTTAGCATTTCAAGTATAAATTAGCATGTCGTTAGCATGTTGTTTTCAGTATGAAAAAGCAGGTTTTTAGCCTGTTTCTAGAATGTGTTAGCATGTTTTAGTATGCGTTTGCATGTTGTTGAAATGTTTCTAGTATGGATTAACATGTTTTAGTATAGATTAGCATGTTGTTGCCATGTTTGCTGTATGGATTAGCATGTTAGAATGTTTCTAGTATTGATTAGCAGGTTGTTAACATGTTTCTAGCATGGATTAGCATGTTAGCAAATTTATAGAATAGGTTGGCCTGTTGTTAGCATGTTTCTAGTATTGATAAGCACGTTGTCAACATGCTTCTAGTGTGCATGTTAGCATGTTTGTGGTATGGATTAGTACATTGTTAGCAGGGTTGCTATAGTGGGTTAGGGGTTAGCATGTTAGCATGTTGTTAGGTTAGCATCCTAGCATGTTGTTAGCATGTTTCTAGCGTAGATTAGCATGTTAACATGTTTCTAGTATTGATTAGCATGTTGTTAGCAGGGTTGCTATGGTGTTTCTATAGTTAATAGGATCAGAATGACAAATGAACGAAAATTAAATCCTGTAAAAATGCAATCCTAGCATGTTACTAGCATGTTTCTAGTATAGACTAGCATGTTGTTAGCAGGGTTGCTATGGTGCTGCTATATTTATTAGCATCAGAATGATAAAATAACGAAAGCTGAAGTTATTCCTGTAAGAATGCAATCCTCCTCTCTAAATATCGGCTTGTCTGAGATGGCCCGTATTTAGCTAGCACAGCTAATTAGGAAAAGCTAGCATACCAGACACTCGCATTAGCAACACTTAGACCCTGCTAATAGACGCTGACCTCAGTTCTAGCCACGGATTGGCCACTGAGGTCCGAATCCCGCCCAACACACTAACCTGTTATTTAGGGCTGTGTTTAAAATAGAGCAGCAGTTGTCTGAGTCCAGCCTCCGGGGAATGAAGGAACATTCCTTCTCTTCCCAATCCACACCACGTCAATCACACAAGAGCCTTAATGGAGGAACCGCTTGTGCTCTTAGTGTGCGCTAGTTACAGGTCAGGGATCAAATGCTAGTCAGCATCTTTTCCTATGTAGTCATCAACAGGAGAGTTATGGATTTCCGGCACTGTTATGGTCAAAGACTCAACAGTATTTATGATGTGCAATGGCAAGTTTAATATACAACTAATAAACTCTCTGCTCACAAAGAGCTCTGCAGATGTGTTTTACTTCAGATTTTTCATGCAATAAACAGGGTGTTAATAGATGTTGGCTCTTTTTTTTAGACTCGTGACACATGAACCAACCCCTTAAACCAGTCACTGTACTCCATTATTTACATGAGGGGCTGAGGGGTTTCAGCTGTTAATAAACACAACACAGCACAGTATGATGAAGGCGAGTGCCAAACCTGAGCTTAAACTTCTGTAAAAAAGGCATTTAAAAAGTGAATAAACTTGGTGATTTGAAGTGCTTAGTTGACTTTGAAAAAGATTGGTTGCCTTTAAGAGTGATCAGTTGATTTACAAAAAAAAAAAAAAACGATTGGTTGAATTTCAAAGTGATAAGCTGAGTTTGAAAGCGATTGGCTGACTTCAGGAGCGACCAGTTGATTTAAGAAAACTGGTTGACTTTAAAAATGTTTAGCTGACATTAAGAGAGATCGGTTGATTTAAGGAAATCGATTGGTTAAATTTAAAAGTGATTAGTTGACTTTAAAAGTGTTTAGCTGATATTGAGTGATCTGTTGATATAAGGAAATCGATTGGTTGAATTTAAAAATGTTGAGTTGATATTAAACGTGTTTAGCTGGCATTAAGAGCGATCGGTTGATTTAAGGAAACCTATTGGTTGAATTCAAAAGTAATTAGTGACTTTGAAAGCAACTGGCCTACATTAGGAGCGATCAGTTGATTTCAGGAAAAAATCAGTTGGTTGAGTTAAAAAGCGATTAGTTGATTTTAAAAAGGTTTAGTTGGCTTTAAAAGTGATGAGTTGACTTTACGAGTGATCAGTTGATTTACAGGAAACCGATTGGTTGAATTTAAGAGATATTAGTTGACCTTAAAAGTTGCCTTTAAAAACAATAAGATGATTTAAGAAAAACCTTTTGGTTGACTTTAAAAGTGATAAGTTGACTTAAAAATGGCCTTTAGGGGGATTGGTTTACTTTAAAAGGGATCAGTTGCCTTTAAGAGCAGTCAGTTGATTCATGGTAAGCCAACTGGTTGACTTTAAAAGTGATTAGTTGTCTTTAAAAGTGACCAGTCGATTTAAGTGAAGTTTCTTAAACTAATTCGAGAGTAGCACGTGATAGGATTGACTACAGCTGATCCCTATTACTAATCACTAACTAGCCAATCAGATCACTCTAAATTCAATAGAAATATCCAGCATAAACTTCATTCCTCATCTTTGTTTTGGAACTTTAGACTTTACTATAAGGAGGAGTAAACTTGTTGCTTGAAAGGTGATTTGAAGTTTGTGAGATTATTGTTTTAAAAATGATTGATTTAAGGAAATATGTAGGTTGACTTTAGTTTACTTTAAAAAAGGTTAGTAAACATGTTGCTTTAAAATACATTAGTTTAATAAAGCCATTATTGACATTACTTTAAAAAAAAGGTAAACCTGTTGCTTTAATACTGAGTAGTTGACTTAAAAGTGATTGGTTTATTTTACTATAGAAAGTTGTAAAATTGTTGCTTTAAAAGTGATTAGTTGACTATTTTTAAAAAGTTAGCCCATTGCTGAAAATCAATTAGTTGATTTATAACAGCAATTAGTTGAATAAAAACACTATAAATTAATTGGCTTTTTTTAGTTGCAGGTCAGGGATCAAATACTAGCTTTTTTATCAACAGGTGAGTTTTTAAGCCATTATTTGCCCGACACATGTATTTTCAGACACTTTTATTGTCAAAAAGCCAGCAATATTTATGAAGTGCAATGTCATGTTTAGTATTCAACTAATAAACACTTTACCATGAAATGGTCCTGCAGATGTTTCTTTATTCCACAGTTTTCATGCAATAAACAGAGTATTTAAATATGTTGGTAAAAAAATATTTCTTAAGTACTTAAGTTTCTCAGTTCAACTTTTAGACTCGTGAAACATAAACCAACCCCCCAAACCAGTCACTGTACTCCATTATTTACATGAGGGGCTGAGGGGTTTCAGCTGTTAATAAACACAACACAGCACAGCAAACGGAGCATGCAGGATTACTGTAGTATCTGATGAAGTGTCAAACATGACCTTAATAATCTGTAAAAACAGGTTAGTTGACTTTACTTAAAGTGAGTAAACCCGTTGCTTTAAAAACTATTACTTAACTTAAAAAAAGTGATTAAATCCTTTGCAGTAAAAGTGATTAGTCGACTTTAAAAGTGATTAATAAATTTACTTTAAAAAGGTGCGTAAACTTGCTACTTTAAAAGTGATTAGTTGACTTTAAAATTGGTTGACTTCAAAAGTTATTAGTTGACTTCAAAATTGGTTAGTTTACTTTAAAAGTGATTAGTCAACTTTAAAAGTAATTATTAAATTTACTTTGAAAAGGTGTGTAAACTAGTAACTTTAAAAGTTATTAGTTGACTTTAAAATAGGTCAGTTGACTTTAAAAATGATTAGTTGACTTTAAAAGTGATTAGTTGACTTTAAAATCGATTAGTTGACTTTAAAATCGGTTAATTGACTTTAAAAGTGATTAGTTAACTTTAAAAATGATTAGTTTCCTTTGAAATAGGTAAGTTGACTTTAAAAGTGATTAGTTGACTTTAAAATCGGTTAATTGACTTTAAAAGTGATTAGTTAACTTTAAAAATGATTAGTTTCCTTTGAAATAGGTAAGTTGACTTTAAAAGTTATTAGTTGACTTTAAAAGTGATTAATTAACTTTAAAATCGGTTAGTTGACTTTAAAAGTGATTAGTTAACTTTAAAAATGATTAGTTGCCTTTGAAATTGGTAAGTTGACTTTAAAAGTTATTAGTTGACTGTAAAAGTGATTAGTTAACTTTAAAATCGGTTAGTTGACTTTAAAAGTGATTAGTTAACTTTAAAATCGGTTAGTTGACTTTAAAAGTGATTAGTTAACTTTAAAATCGGTTAGTTGACTTTAAAAGTGATTAGTTAACTTTAAAAATGATTAGTTGCCTTTGAAATTGGTAAGTTGACTTTAAAAGTTATTAGTTGACTGTAAAAGTGATTAGTTGACGTTAAAATCGATTAGTTGACTTTAAAAGTGATTAGTTGACTTTAAAATCGATTAGTTGACTTTAAAAGTGATTAGTTGACTTTAAAATCGATTAGTTGACTTTAAAGGTGATTAGTTGACTTTAAAATCGATTAGTTGACTTTAAAAGTTATTAGTTGACTTTAAAATCGATTAGTTGAGTTCAAAATCATTTAGTTGACTTCAAAATAGGTTAGTTGACTTTAAACATGATTAGTTCACTTTAAAATCAGTTAGTTGACTTTAAAATCGGTTAGTTGACTTTAAAATCTGTTAGTTTACTTCAAAATAGGTTAGTTGACTTTAAAATAGGTACTGTAAGTTGACTTTAAAATCGATTAGTTGCCTTTAAAATAGGTACTGTAAGTTGACTTTAAAATCGATTAGTTGCCTTTAAAATAGGTTAGTTGACTTTAAAAGAGATTAGTTGAATTGGGAGGGATTAATTGACTTTAATAATCATAGCTGCTTTTTAAAGCAATTTGTTTACTTCAAAAGCATCTAGTTAACTTTAAAAGAGATTAGTTGACTTTATTAGAGATTATTTGACTTTACTAGAGATTAGCCGACTTTTAAATGTTTGTAAACCTGTTGCTCTGCAAGTGAGTAGTTGAATTTAAAAGTGATTATCTAATTATTATTTTTTTCAAACAATAGACTGTAGACTGATTGCTTTTACTTTGATTAATTGAGTTATTGCCTGAAACTGTTGCCTTAAAAGAAAACAAACCTGTTGTATCTTAGAACTGTTCAGCTGATTAATAACATTTTTATTAGTAAGCACATTGTTCATTAACTTAATAATTGTAAGTAAACTCAACTAATCAGTTGTACAGTGCATTAAAGTATTCTTGAAGTGTCATGCAAATGCATTGATTATCTCACATCTTCTGCATTTATGTAAGACTTCAGCATCACTCGCAAGTTCCTGCAAATGCATCATCATTTTACTATGTCTGATCTGAAGGCAGTTTAACCTCATCTGTCCTCATCAGGCTCTCTATGTGATCAATATAAGCTGATTCTGGATCAGCGGTGGGCGACATCTAGTGCTCCCGCATGAAGAGTCTGTCTGAAAGGCAGTTTTGTGAATCCTGCAGCTGCTGGCCAGACTGAAACCTGAGAGCGCAGACGCGTTTCACGTCACAGTCTTCTCGAGCTAACACTGGTGATTTAATCCATGCGCTGATATGTAAGCATATTAACAGTGCATGCATGCAAATATTTAGCTTCATGAGAAATTAGCCATGTAATAGCATTGTGATAAATATTGGCTTCTCATTATGATGGAAACCCGACTACTGTTATCATTAGTAATTAGCTGGGTTTATGCAAATTTACAGAACTACACAGTAGGTGCTGTTCTGCTATTGGCTAGAGCTTCCCAAAGATTAACATATAGAGCTGATGCGTATTGGATCGGCATTATAGCTTAGATGCCCAACCCTAATATATATATATATATATATATATATATATATATATATATATATATATATATATATATATATATATATAGAGCTATTGATTGATTTGTTAGTTGATTTTTTTTAAATCATCTATAACTTTTTTTACTGTTATTTATGATGTTAAGCAACCAATCTTATGAGTAAATCTTAGAACAAACATATAAAATATTTCACCTCTGATATTATATTATATTATATTATATTATATTATATTATATTTTATTATATTATATTATTGATTCATTCATTTTGTTCATTTTTGCAAACCCAGGGAAAACATGCGAACTCCACAGAAAAATGCCAACTAACGCGGCGGAGGCTCGAACCAGCGACCTTCTTGCTGTGAGGTGACAGCACTACCTACTGTGCCACTGCATCACCCTATATTATATTATATTATATTATATTATATTATATTATATTATATTATATTATATTATATTATATTACATTATATTATATTATATTATATTATATTATATTATATTATATTATTTTTCCAGGGAAGTGACTATTAAACAAATGTTTCCAAATAAATGCACCTCGACATTAGATTAGATTTAATTGGATCAGAAAACGATCTATATTCTTTATTTTAGTATGAACATTTAATTTATATGTATTTTTTTTTTATAATGGATAATAAAAACAGCATTTTTTCTGCATAAATCTTAAATATATTGTTAATGCAATACTTAAAACAATATTATCACAAACTTCCCAGTATAATGCAATCATGCAAAAACAATATCCATCCCAGAATTCAACATAGCAGTCTGTTGTAGAGCAGCTAACATCCAAACACCCTACTTCAGTTTTTTATATAATATGAAGATTAAAGTTAAAAAGGGCAACGCTGCCAAAACGGAAAATGTTGCATATTGAACGAGGCTGTTTTCTCCGCTATAAATTGTCTGTGCACATGGAAACAATGACACCCGGATTAAATAAAGATGAGGGTGGAGTGGAAACAGGGATGTGTACGCTTACTCATGTCATAGACACTTTGTGCATGTTTGGCACTGATAGGCCTGTCGCAATAATCAATATATCGACTAATCGTGCTGTACACATGCACATGGGCTCAATCATTTTTGGTCACGCAATATATAAAATTAATTTCAGCAAGGTTTTAGCTGATTGCACGTCTACTCTCTGTCAGCGTGCGCAGGAACTCTTCAAAAACAATGCCCGACAGCTGAAGAAAAGCGCAATTTGTACGTTTTCTCTTGACAACTACTGATGGTTTGGAAGAAGTTCATTCACAAATGACGTTAAAGCAGACCTCATTGTCGAAGCTTATATTTAGACATTCACTAAGTCACAGAATCTAAATAAGGTTAAGAATGAAACTTTTTTACACAATAAACACAATTTTTATGCTCGCTTGGATGTGTGCCAAAAAAGGAAATATGCAAATAATAATAATAATAATACATTTTATTTAAAGGCGCCTGTGTAAAATAATGGGAGATAGGCAAGCATTTGCCAAATAAACTCATTAGCCAATCAGTGAACATTGCACTCACATGACTTCATTATGCTTGCCTTGTTTACTGTTGGTTGCTGGGTTACCAAAAAAACTCAGTCAGCCACTCTTACAATGATAAAAACACACATAATTCACATTACAAGGGAAACCGAACTACCGTTACGATGTGCTAATCACTAGCGATCTAGCTACTAACACTACATGCCACATATACGAACTACAACTTCCAGCATGCACCTCACACACACCAGTTCCTGTTTCAGATTGATTACACAGACACAGCTGAAGGATCATGATGAACTGGCTACATGGACTCTAAAAACGGCTTCAGACACGTTTTCCTTTCATTAGCGCCTTTCACACTTACAGATCTTTCTCTATGTGTGAACAGGCCCTTTTTGAAAATACCGGTTAATTCCTTCTGGCTACTACAGCACACACTCATATCATGTACATGTCGACATGCGAAAGTGTTTCTCTATATGTTTTCAGCGAAGTTGTTCACAATACTGATCATCCACAGGGTTTGTGATGTAGTCAAATGTTTACAAATACAAGCGCAGCTGTTTAGAGCTCATTTCTGGTTAATGATGTCAGAATCTACCGCTATTTTGGAATAGATGTGTGAATGCTTTTTTCTGGAAAACTCCCATAATGTCCTCAACTGTGTAAACAGCGATTTTTGAGTTTACCGGTAAAGTCGTTCCGGAAATTTTCTGGATATTTACCAGTATCACTGTGTGAAAGGGGCTCTTGTCTTGCCCGTGTTTACACAATGTCACTCCATCATGCTTGGCTTGTTTACTGTTGGTTGCTAGGTTACCAATACCTCAGCCATCCACTCTCACAATAACAGAAACGCAGCTCATTCAGATTTTATTGTCTTCTTTTTTTTCTTTTCTTTGAAAAGCTTCGATTTGCATTACGATTGAAACCCAACTACTATTAACGTTAGTCACATGTTAACGGCAGCATCGCATGAGCAACAAATAATAGACCTTTCTCCAAATTATGAATAAAAATTCGGCAAAATGTTTTGCGTTTGCTTGGATGTGTGTGAAAAAGGGTTCATTTGAATATTGAGAGATGGAAACACACGTGACGTGGTGAACATTACACCCATGTGACCCCTTCATGCTTGGCTTTTGGTTGCTAGGTTACCAATACCTCAGTTAGCTGCTCTAACATAAACGAACCTTATTCAGATCAGTTTTTTTGTTGTTTGTTTTTTTGTGATCTTTGAAAAGATTCGTTTCTCATTACGATGGAAACAAGGCTACAATCAACATTAGTTATTAGCAGGGATTTCATCAGCAAATTTCCTAATAAAAATCCCTTAATTCCCTTAATTTTATTATAATTTTTAAACATTTTATTTTTTACAATATTTTAAATTTTTAATATTTGAATATTATAATTTTTAATATTTATACTATAAGGATTGTATTAGACTTGTGCTAAAAAGCGTTAATGTGAATAATAGGAGATGTAAATGTATTTACTGAATAAACGTTACGCCCATGTGACTTCTTAACAATTGCTCGCTAGGTTACCAAAACCCCAGTCAGCCGCTAACCATGAATAAAAATGCACCTAATTCACATTTGGAATTTATTTATTTATAAATATTATTTATTCCTGCATTCTTTTAAAATATTTGCTTCACATGTCCATGTAAACCCGACTTATATCGCTCAATGCAATGGTTTCTGTGACAATATATCAATCAACAATTATTAATACTGAAACAAGCCTTGGTGTTTGCATGACTGCTTGAGTTCACAATGCAAAAGTGGAACTGTACTTCAATATAATCCAAAGTTTCAGGCCCTTTAGGAGAGCTGTAATGAGGTGAGACAGTTCCTCTAGTTTTATGTGAAGCCTTCAAAGCTTGTAAGAAGTTCACAGAAAGTTTAATATTCATCCCTGACAGTTCTGACACGTGATCGTTTTTACACTGATGGCTCTTTTTAACTAGTTGTTACCTGTTACCACCAGCAAACATTTGGATTGTCTCCAGAACAAACCACTGTTATACAATGACTTGCCTAATTACCCTAACTTTACCCTAATTACCCTAGTGAAGCCTTTACATGCCACTTTAAGCTGAACACTAGTGTCTTGAAGAATATCTAGTATAATATTATTCACTGTCATCATGACAAAGAGAAAATACATCAGTTATTAGAAATTGGGGGCTGATAACTCATACCTCAGCTGTATGCAAGTAAAAATAACTCAACAGATCGACAATCAGCCCGAGCTATTGACTGATACCTCTCCACACTTTTTGTTTTTGTGTGTTTCCTCCATCAGGATTGAAGACTGTCATCGAATCCTCCTTCAGGAATCTCTAAACCCTCATGTCGGGTAAGAGCACAGGGGTGGGAAGTTTAGATCTCCGGATGGTTGTTTTGACAGCGTCGCAAATCTGTCTTCAGGGCTAATCCTGAGAGCTCACCTCTGGAAGCTGAGGAAGAGACCTGACATTCCTGCAGCGCTGGAACTTTGGGTTTACATTTTGGAGGATTTGGGATGCGATGGATGAAGTGGGATTTAATCCGGAGAGAGGCGCAGATTGCAGGAGAACACCTGTCTGGAGGTCAGGATGTCGTTTAAAGGTCTTTCACTGTCTGTTAAAATAAAGATAGCTCATAACAGGCAGATGTTTCAGTATGCACACTCATACTTTTAGACTCAAGCATTAAACAACATTGATAATAATCACGTCCGATAAAGGCATCTTGATTTCCTTGTTAGCTGAACCCATGACCTCTGAGTGTCTCGGTCTCCTTTTTGAGAACTCTCCTCTTTCCCTCAATGACTTTTAGAGGGTCTTCATGCAAACAGTCAGGTCAGGAGCTCATTTCATTAGCTGGATGAACAGCACAGACTGAGGTAATCACATTTCAGGCTTCGGAAAGTGGCTAAAGTGATTGATTTTCCTGCTGGCTCAGCTCGTTCTGGCCAAATCCTTCACTTGACCCTGATGTTCGGCATTTTTCACTTTAAATGAAGTGCCTGCAGAGCCAATTCATCCTAAACACTTACTGTGCTCTCTTCGTCTCTTTCAGCTCATGTTTACTGACGCCTTAAACTCCAGACGAGTGGGAAAAGGTGTCCGCTTTGAGGATGAAGCTTTAAAGGGGAGCTGTTATGCAGAAGTTAATATTTATAGGGGGTTGTGTGTCAGCAGTTTGTGAATACTCCCCGGCCACTTTATTAGGTACACCTTACTAGTAGCAGGTCAGACACGCGTTTGCCTTCAGAACTGCTTTAATCCCTGATGGCAGAGATTCAGCAAGCTGCTGGAAATATTCCTCAGAGATTTTGCTCCATATTGTCATGATAGCATCACACAGTTGCTGCAGATTTGTCGGCTGCACATCCATGATGCCAATCTCCCGTTCCACCACATCCCAAAGCTGCTCTATTGGATTGAGCTCTGGTGACTGTGCAGGCCATTTGAGTACAGTGAACTCATCGTCATGTTCAGCAGTCTGAGATGATTGAGCTTTATGACATGCTGCGTTATCCTGCTGGAAGTAGCCATCAGAAGATGGAGACACTGTGCTCATAAAGGGATGGACATGGTCAGCAGCAATACTCAGGTAGGCTGTGACATTGACACCATGCTCAACTGGTACTAATGGACCCAAAGGGTGCCAAGAGCATCCAAGTGTCATGCCATACTTCAAACAATATACATCTCTTCATAATCAACAAAAATATTATACACATGAATTTTACCGCAAGCTGAATATTTGACCCACTTCTTTACCACATCATGGTAAATTAACCATTTTATTATGTCATTTCATCTTATATTTAACATATTCAATTCACCCTTTGTCCATTTCCTCATTAAAACACTGACCCAGAGTAAATGTTATAAAGAAAAACAGCTAACACATTTACTGGCTAATTTCTGTAGTATTTATTCAATATTTAATCAGTCTTTTTTTTAGTAACCGTTTGATATTTAGCACATATAGATCATGTAGATCATTTCACAATCAGTGTCTGAAGGTTTTAACTGGGTCAATAATTAACCGCAGCTTAAATATGAAGCCGTCAGGAGCAGAAAGGTGTGTGGGTAATGTTAACAGCGCATGTTTACTGTCTGCATTCAGCTCAGGGTCAGAAACCAGCGCAGGCGACTGAAGAAAACAACACCTAAAGATCACATTACAGGCTAAATACATCTGTGTGCTTTCTCAAGGGATTCTGAGGGACTTTCTAGAGCGTGTGGAAAGTCATTTTAGTGCTTTGGGTTGTTATGGTTAAACTAAAATATATATATTTATATATATATATATATATATATATATATATATATATATATATATATATATATATATATATATATATGAATAGTTGCTGAAGATTAAACAAGAGTAAGACAATGATTGACTTTAACATTTTAAGTTATTGTATTGTGTGAAAAATGGTAATACATAAGGGAATTACATTAAAAAAATAATAAATAAATATATTAGAAATTGCGACTCTTTATGAACTAAGAAAACTAAGATATACTGAAAAAAGTTATCCAGTTAAAGTGAGTAAATCTTATTTAATTAAAGCAAAATAAGTTACAAAGTAGTGAGCACAAAAGGGAAAAGTGTGTATATATTTCATGTTTTAACTTGTGTACAAACTAAAAAATAAATGAATAGTTTCAAAAGTAGGGCGGCACGAAGATTGCTGGTTCGAGTCCCAGCTGGGTCAGTTGCATGTTCTCCCCATGTTGGCGTGGGTTTCCTTCACAGTCCAAACACATGCACTGTAGGAGAATTGAGCAACTAAATTGGCCGTAGTGTATGAGTGTGTATGTGTGTGTGTGTGTGTGTGTATGTTGTGTGTGTGTGGGTGTTTCCCAGTACTGGGTTGCAGCTGGAAGGGCATCCGCTGTGTAAAACATATGCTGGAATAGTTGGCGGTTCATTCCGCTGTGGTGACCCCTGTTAAATAAAGGGACTAAGCTGAAAAGAAAAGGAATGAATGAATGAAATGTAAATATAAATAGTTGCTGCAGATTAAACAAGCCATTTCAGGAGTAAAGTTTGTCGCATACTTGACACTGTGTGCACATGACATATGGATGTTTCGCACACCAGACGCGCACATTCGCATGTTATTTACAATGAGACTATTCAGATGCGCTCTGTGACCCAGCAGAATTATGAACAGTGTCCTGAGTCGTGATAGAAACCTGTGTTTATAATACTGAAAAGCGGCGCTGCTTGGCGACGACAATGATTTTACAATAAAATAATGATTGTACTGTGTGTAATGGAAGTGCAAAAGGGAAAGTTGTGTTATTATACAAGATTATATATATTTCATGTCTTGTGTACGAACTAAGAATAAATTTAAGAAAAAATAAATAAATATATAAATTATATATGTATATATAAACTAAATAAATGTATTTAAATCACATGTATGCATAAATTTCAATAAATGTATTGAAACTAATACCTTAATTTTAGCAGAACAGTAAGACGTGAAAAATCGTCAACCAGTTAAAGTGAGTAAATAATTAATTAAAATCAATTTTTAAATAAAATAATGATTTTAATAATACTTGTTCAAATTTTAAGTTACAGTGTAATAAGAATATATAAGGGAAAGTTATGTAATTGAATAATATTATATATATTTTTTACTTGTGTACAAACTAAAAAATAAACAGTTAAAGTATATAAAATAATAAAAATATTTAAAAAAAATATTAAAAACTGTACCTTAATGTCAGGAGAACACTAAGCTCATTCATTCATTCATTCATTTATTTTCTTTTCAGCTTAGTCTCTTTATTAATCAGGGATCCCCACAGTGGAATGAACCGCCAACAATTCCAGCATATGTTTTACACAGCGGATGCCTTTCCAGCTGCAACCCAGTACTGGGAAACACCCATACACAAATTCACACTCATACACTACGGCCAGTGTAGTTGATCAGTTCCCCTATAGCGCATGTGTTTGGACTGTGGGGGAAACCGGAGCACCCGGAGGAAACCCACACCAACACCGGGAGAACATGCAAACTCCACACAGAAACACCAACTGACCCAGCCGAGACTCAAACCAGCGACCTTCTTACTGTGAGGTGTCAGTGCTAACCACTAAGCCACCGTGTTGCCCTTTACAAAATTATTTATATATATCTATTTCATGTTTTTACTTGTGTACGAACTAAAAAATAAATAATTTCAAGAAAATAACAATTTCAAATATAAAATAATAAAATCTAAATATTAAAAATAATAAATAGTAAAAATATCTAAATAAAAACTCCTTCAGAATTTGTATTAAATAGTAACTGAAAGTCAGCAGAACACTACGCTATAATGAAAGAAGATATCAAAATAAAGTAAATGCTTAATTAATTCAAAAATAAAAATATCAGAAAATAGTCAGAACTTCAATCAAAGAAAAATCATTTTCAGACTCCGCTGACAGAAATATGCTCTTGTTTTAGTCATAAACTCAATGAATTTTGAAGCATTTTTCAGAAAACCCGCTTTAATTTCTGCAGTCGCCCATTAAATATCTAGATTTGACATTTGTCCTGAAAACAGCACAGAAGAACTGAGGAATGGCGTGCTCTTGTACTGCGCCGTGCACAACACATTTGGCAGGATTGTGCTCTTCTGGCACGCTGTGAAACAAAACTGCCTTTGCAAATTTGCGCAATAAATCCCGATTCCATCAGCCTTCAACATGTTCCTGATATACAGTGTGTTTGGACAGTAAGTGCACGTGTAAGATGATCTGCTGCCTCCTAAATGCAGTTTTTCACATTCCTTGTCGGCAGAAGACACACTCAAACACTTTCCCTTTGCTTCATGCGTTGATGTTCTCTCACTAATATTAATATTTCAGGATGAGTTGCAGAATATAAACAGTTTCCCAGAGTCCTGCTGGGGGTCACGCAGAGGTCAAGGGTCGAGCAACATGGTCGGAAGCTTCCAACGTCCAGCAAGCGGTGAGCTTTCTCATTCATTCATTCTCCTTCAGCTGAGTCCCTTTATTCATCAGGGGTCACCACAGCGGAATGAACCGACAACTATTCCAGCATATATTTTATACAGCAGATGCCTTTCCAGCTGCATCCCAGTAATGGGAAACACCCATACACACTCATTTACACACACACTCATACACTAGTGCCAGTGTAGTTGATCAGTTCTCCTATAGCGCATGTGTTTGGACTGTGGGGGAAACCGGAGCACCCGGAGGAAACCCACACCAACACGGGGAGAACATGCAAACTCCACACAGAGACACCAACTGAGCCAGCCAGGACTCGAACCAGCAGCCTTCTAGCTGTGAGGCCACAGTGCTAACCACTGAGCCACCAAGTCACCCGAAGCGAGTTTATATTATGGAGAAAAGACTTCAGATGGTGAATGGAGACAGCAGTTGTGCTCCTATTTTGAAATGTTTAACACACGGCACTTTGTAACTTTTTAATTTAGTGTCTGACTCATTTGACCTCATTTGTATTATTTATTATGATTTGCTCATGCACTGATGGGGGTTGGGTTTAGGGGCGGGGTTTGAGGTTTGGGACCACACCTCCTTTTAAAAATTGCATGAATTTTTTATTAAATTTGACTCAATTTTTGTATGAGTGAATACACTAAGCTGACAAAACCTAAAAAAGGTACATTTTCTTGTGAGATCAGGCTGGAATATTGCATAAAATGTGCTTATTAAAAAGCCATATTTTTTGAAAATGCACATAAATAAATGTAGGGGAGACCGGAGATGACTGTAACACAATTTTTCTTTAGCACCTAAAACTACCTTATTTTTTAGCTACATGACTGAAACTTTTAGGCAAAGTACCCACATTTGTCTACTACAAAAATCCACAATTTAAATTTCTTAAACTATGTCACAGACTTTGTGAGATGATGACAAATACAAAGTGGTCATTTGTTACTGACCACTGCTGGGGTAGGTTGTAACAGGTAAACAAAATGCACAAAAACTAAGGGCACTACAAGTGATATGTCCCAACAACAGTTTTACTGAAAATAAATAGCTGCAACAATACAATATATGTGAACACTGGAAGTGTATGTGCATGTTGTGTGTGTTTGTGCATGCACAATTGCATTTGTTTGTGCATGTCTGTATGTGCACATTGATATTAATGTGTGTGTAAGTGCATTCAAAACACGTGTTTCAACCTACCCCGCCACTGTCACCCATTGTTTAGCTAGCTGTATTAGCATGGTGCTTTGAAATTAGCAGGAGGTTGAGACACCATTATTTACTAGAGAAACTACAGTTTGACCTGATATAACTCATACAACATCATCTACAACGGCGGAGGTACTAAACAAAATATCATCTTGTTTTTTTTCACTTTCTTACCTCAGAATTCGATTTTCTGTTGGAGCTTCAGAAGAGATTGCAAGACTGACGGGAAAATCTTCATGTGTGATTGTTAAGTTAACCTGAGGAGACTGAAAATGTTACATGACCCCTATCTCATCCCTGATTGGTGGAATTGGTAGTGTTGCAACTCTCCCTGTGTTTCAACTATACCCGGTCTCCCCTATGCGCACAACTGAGACGGCTACACTTTTCAGTCTGCATGCTGTGATCAGCGGTGGAAAGAGTACTGAAAAGTTAAAGTAGCATTACTTGCCTAAAAATGTTGTGCGAGTAAAAGTATATGGTGTAAATAAGTAGGAGTAAAAGAGTAGTGAGTGCATTGATGTGCATGCGTAAAAGCTCAGATACTGAATTATTTTATTTAAATGACTTAGAGTGCATATAGAGTCGATTAAGTCGTTTGCGGTGCTTCATGAGAGTGTGTGTAACATTAGCTCGATTTAATGACAATTTTTACTTTACGATAAAACAATATCAATATTCCCTCAGGTCAGAATGATGGTGATGATCTCCTCATTTAGCTGAACATCTGGTTTATCTGAGATCCTAATTATATCTCTGTCTAATGAGCATCTTCACATGTTTCGTTAGGCTCTTTTACAGGGTGAGATGATGATTTTAAAACCAGTAGGAGAGCAAATAAAGCTTTAATGCGCACTAATAAGTGTCCTGAGGCTCTCAAACACCTGCGAACAGAGACTGCACCTCTCTCAGAATGAGGAGGATTATCTGAAGACACATTTATGAGAACCGTCGCCAGTACAAACACATGTTTATTTAGTTGTTAGGATGCGTAGAATAAAGAAATGTAGTGCTGGCTTCCCTGAGGACAGCGGTCATAAACTTCCCAGAGGGATGTGTATCATATCTCATATCTCTTTCCTCATAAAATGCATTTACAGCTCTGAAGAATGAAGCTTGTGGAGTCTTTACGATGTTTTATTGCATCTGTTAGGTTATTGTGCTCTCAGGAACCAGAGAAAATGAGTGTTTTTATGCTGTTGTAACTGTTTTAGTGCGCTAAGTTGAATTATAATAACAGGGTGACTTCCTTAATGATGCATTAAAGGTTTCATCTTAATAAACAAACATTCCCTCACTGTTTGCTGTGATTATTTGCATTGTTATTTGTTTTAATAGTGTGCATTAATTATGTTGGACTGATTTTAATTGGATCATGTGCAGTTTTAGTTTTGCGTGCACTTATTTTGATTTGTTAGTTTTAATAGCATGCATAATTATGGTGCATATTAATTTTTCTATCTGTTATTCAGTGCATCATTCTTTCATTATAGTGCCTACTTTAAATTCTAAACTTTTAAGTAAGTTTTGTTTTGTCTGAAAATTGCATTCATTTATTTCCCAAACTGAATTGTCATTAAATTAAGCATTTTTTTAAAGTGTTTGTACTGTAAATAGCTGTTTTGTTAAATTATTATAAATAAGTTTCAGTGACATTAAAGCAGAAATGCATACAGTAAACACATGCAATGCATTTAGATTTTTAGATTCAACTTTGTCATTACACAATGCAACAAAATGCACTTTAGGTCTGAGCAGCAGTGCAACAGCAGCAAGTGCAGGATACAGGTATCAGTGCAGTTATAGAGAAACTATGGTGATATTCACAGATAGATGTACTATCAACATTATATACAGGTTGTATTAGCTATGAACAGAGATTTACAGTAAATGAGTATATATTCAGGTTGCTATTAATAATCAGAAGTGTGCAGACAATTACAAATATATATGAACAGTGGGTGTGTACATAATTACAAATGTCCATGTGCAGTGGTTATGTCCAGTTCAAATAAATGAATCAGTGCAATGTAGCACAATGAATATGTGCACTGCAGCACAATAACATGAGTTAAACTGCATAAAAGTGCATGTTTTTAGACTTATTTGAATGGCACTTCAGTTTGGGAAATAAATGCCTGAAAAGCTTTCTGTTATGAAAGCTCTACTTGGCTGAATTTACAGTAGACACTATGTAGTGTTTTTGAACCATACTAAAGTAAAGAACATTTGATATATCATATATCATTATCAGTAATAATATTTAATATAGCTTATATGAACATATTTTTAATTAATGGTTTAAAAAAGTACATGCAAATATTTTTGCATTATGTAAATATATATATATATATATATATATATATATATATATATATATATATACATACATACATACATACATATATATATATATATATATATATATATATATATATATATATATATATATATATATATATATATATATGCTATATGTAAATAGAAAAAATATATATTAAAAAATAAATAAAAGTATTTGTAAACCCATCGGGCACACAACATCATAAGACGTTAATATTAGGTTAGATTTAGGTTGTGATGTCAGGTGACCAAAATTCAATGGTCTAGCCAGCGTCTAAAGACAACGTTATTTTGACATTGAATAGCGACGTGAAATGACGTTGATATTTGGTTGATTTTAGATTGTTAGAAACAGGCCAAAATCCAATGTCGAGTTAACATATTAAACCCGCGTCATATTGATGTCAGATACTGATATTTATTCATCAGGTATGGCAACCAAAAGCCAACATCTAATAGACGCCATAGTGGTAACGTTCACACAATGTCAAGCTGTAACATCATTAGACGTAGATATTTGGTTGATTTTAGGTTGTGTTAGAAACTGACCAAAATCCAATGTGGAGCCAACATCTTTAACCAGCGTCATATGCCATGAAGTCAGGTGACCAAAATTCAATGGTCTAGCCAGCGTCTAAAGACAACGTTATTTTGACATTGAATATCGACGTGAAATGAAGTTGATATTTGGTTGATTTTAGGTTTTTAGAAACTGACCAAAATCCAACGTCGAGTCAACATCTTAAACCAGCGTCATATTGACGTCAGATACTGATATTTATTCATCAGGTAAGGCAACCAAAATCTAACGTCTGATAGACGTCATAGTGGTAACGTTCACACAACATCATCAGACGTTGATGTTTGGTTGATTTTAGGTTGGCCGTTTTACGTTGGCCTGGCGTTATGTTCTGACGTCAACCTGACTTTTATTTCCAAACAAAATGCAACGTCCCCACAACACTGGGCTACAACAATGTTGACATCCTGTGTCTGCTGGCAATATTTCTTGCAATTTGTGCTTTATGTAAATCATAAATTAATTAAAAGTGTAAAAATTATTTAAAAAAAAAGAAAATAGTTTTGCTCTATAAATAGTAAAAATAGTAAACATAATAATAAAACTACAATATATTTTTGTAAAAATGTAAAAATATAAAAACAGTAATAAAATAAATTCTAAAAGTACATGTTAATGTTGTAAATATATTTAAAAACAAGTTTTATTGACATTAAAGCAGAAATGCATGCAGCAAACAGTGCTGGTGAAGGTGCATGTGTTTACCCTGATCTGATCACTCTTCAGTTTGGGAACCGAATGCATAAAAAGTTTATTTGCAAAAAATACAGCTTTCTGAAAAGGAAAATTTCTGCAGGTTCTGTGGAGCTCAGTTCGTCAGAGCTGCAGTGAAACGAGCTCTGATGTGATTTGATGTGATTCAGTGGTCGAGTGTAGAGTCTGGGGGGCGTGACAAGAGCCTCAGTGTGTGTGTGTGTGTGTGTGTGTGTGTGTGTTTGTGTGTGTGTGTGTGTGTGTGTGTTTAGGGGGGTGTCTTATGGAGAGCCGGAAAAAAAATCCCTGATCTCAGAGAGCCGCGATTCTCGGAGCGGCTGCGGGAGTTTTAGCGGCATGTCGGCGGATCGGAGCCGCTGCAGCTGAGAAGTTTAGCCGGCACACACGCTTCAGCCCCGGGGGAGCATCCAGACCGAGCACCGAGCAGAAGCGGCGGCGGCGAACATACGCACACACACACACACACAGGCGCGCGCCGGGGAATCATGCGGGCTCCTGCGCTCCGGCTGCTGGGACTCGTGTGGCACGTCTCCGCGCTTTTACGCAGCGCACACACCTACAAACTCCACCACAAGCAAGGTAAAACACGCGTAAAAACTCAAGCGAGCCGATCAGTGGCGCTTTGATGAGTTTGAGTGACTTATAGAGAAAAAGCATGCTGTGAAACTCCATAGCCTAACTTCAGAATGATGAAGAAGTGCATGTCTGATGCTGGATTGAATGACATCTCTGTAAATGCACTGCGCTTTGCGTTTCGAGTCATTGAAACAAACGCTTTTGCATTTTGCATGAGGTATGAAGGATGAAAAAACACTAGTTATTTATTGTTGACATTATATAGTGTTTTTGAAGAATACTGTAGTTTAATCTAATATATGGCCGTATACACATGCATATATGTAAAATTGAACAGTATAAAGGAACAAAATATGTAAATAGTATATGTCATTTATGTATGTGAAATCCAAGCATCAACCTGCATGTCATGCATGTGATGTGCATATATTGCCGTGTATATATGAAGTACTTGAATTGATCTGTTGTGGTGATTCTACAGTTGCTATGGTGACAACAACTTAAGTAATTGATCTGCTGCGGTAATTATATTGTTGATATGGTAATACAACATCTACAGTAATTGATCTGTTGTGGAGATTCTACAGTTGCTATGGTAACACAACAACTATAGTAATATACCTGCACTGGTGATTCTACAGTAGCTATGGTAACAACAACAACTATAGTAATTGATCTGTTGTGGTGATTCTACAGTTGCTATGGTAACAACATCTGCAGTAATTGATCTGTTGTGGTGATTCTACAGTTGCTATGGTAAAAACTATAGTAATTGATCTGTTGTGGTGATTCTACAGTTGCTATGGTAAAAACTATAGTAATTGATCTGTTGTGGTGATTCTACAGTTGCTATGGTAACAACATCTGCAGTAATTGATCTGTTGTGGTGATTCTACAGTTGCTATGGTAAAAACTATAGTAATTGATCTGTTGTGGTGATTCTACAGTTGCTATGGTAAAAACTATAGTAATTGATCTGTTGTGGTGATTCTACAGTTGCTATGGTAAAAACTATAGTAAGTGATCTGTTGTGGTGATTCTACAGTTGCTATGGTAACACAATAACTATAGAAATTGATCTGTTGTGGTGATTCTACAGTTGCTTTGGTAACACAACAACTATAGTCATTGATCTGTTGTGGTGATTCTACAGTTGCTATGGTAACGCAACAACTATAGTCATTGATCTGTTGTGGTAATTCTACAGTTGCTATGGTAACACAACAACTATAGTAATTGATCTGTTGTGGTGATTCTACAGTTGCTATGGTAACACAACAACTATAGTAATTGATCTGTTGTGGTGATTCTACAGTATCTATTATCAGTTTAGTACAGTAAGCTGGAGCATTCATTGACACTGTAGTAAACACTATACTATATACAGAACTGTACTATATAAATGCTTCAGAACACATCAGATGCAGATGCAGAAATGCGGTCGGTGTGATTCTGCGCACACCTGTGTGAACTTGACTTCATTACAGCGCAGCAGACCTGGTGAATCACGCTCTATATATAGCAGAGGGTGAATCCAGGTTAGAGGGATAGTTCACGCTAAAATGAACAGCTCTGTCAGCATGTACTCTCCCTTTACCTGCTTTAAACCTTTATTAGTTTCTTTCCTCTGTTGAACACTAAACAAGATGTTCTGAAGAATACCTACAACCGCTAACTATCGTTCTCCTCATTATTTGTTTTTCCTGCTATGGAAGTCAATGGTTACAGGTTTTCAGCTTTCTTCAAAATCTCTTGGTTTGTGTTTAAACTTTACTGTCGGCTTATTTCCTGCATTTTATTAAGATGTTAACTTTCCTTTTAAAAGTTTTAAAGTGTGATCATATTCTACAACCCTAACCCTTCTCAAACCTAAACCCAACTTCTACCATGCTAACTGTAATAAGCCGATCATTTGCAGTTAATATTGAGCTCGAGGTGTTAGTTAACTGTTTGTTAATAGCGCAAACAAGTTTTGAACAAGTGAAAGGGAGGGTAAATATAATGACAGAATTAGCATTTTGAGTGATTTTTGATCTCTTAAATGATCTTTGCTGAAAGTGTTGACTATGTTTTAACTTAAAGAAACAGCTAAACCAAAAATAAACATTTACTCACTATTTGCTATGGAGGTCAATGGTTACCGTTTTTCAGCTTTCTTCAAGATATCTTAAGAATAAAGCAACTCAAACAGGAACAAGGGACGGTAAATAATGGCGGAATGGACATTTTAGAGTGAACTATCCCTTTACTTTGCTTTGAAGTGCTGAACATGTCTTCTATGGTTTTAACTTAAAGGGTCAGTTCACCCTAAAATGAACATTTGCTCACTATTTATTCTCTCTCAAGGAAAGCTAAAAACCAGTAACCATTGACTTCATTAGTAATAGTTTTTTCAACTATGCAGGTCAATGGTTACTGGTTATTTAAAATAAAAAAGAAACTTCAGAAACTCGTAAAGGTTTAAAAAAAATGATACAGAAGTGGAATTGTTATTTTTTGCGTACATACATTACTTTTGCGTTACTTTTTTAATTAAGAAAATAATGTTGCGCTACTTTTGTGTTACTTTTTAATTTTTTACATGTGTTACTTTTGCATTGCTTTTAAAAGTGTTGTTACAATGTTGCATTACGTTTTCACTGAAGAAAATAATGTTGCGCTACTTTTTCTCTTATGGAAATAATATGTTGCATTTTTGTAGGATACTTTCCCATTGCTTTTAAAAGTGTTGTTACAATGTTCCGTTGTGTTTTTACTTAAGGAAATATGTTGCGTTACTTGTTCATTTCGAAGTATTGTTACTTTTGCTTTTTGCTTTTAAAAGTGTTGTTACAATGTTGCATTATGTTTTCACTTATGGAAATAATATGTTGCATTATTTTGCGTTACTTTTGCATTGTTTTTTTTTAAAGTGTTGTTACAATGTTGCGTTACGTTTTCACTTATGGAAATAATGTTGGGTTATTTTGCGTTACTTTTGCATTGTTTTCTAAAAGTGTTGTTACAATGTTGTTTTACGTTTTCACTTATGGAAATAATATGTTGCGTTATTTTGCGTTACTTTAAATTGTTTTTAAAAGTGTTGTTACAATATTGCATTACGTTTTTACTTAAGGAAATATGTTGCGTTACTTTTCCTTTTTGAAGTATTGTGTTACTTTTGCATCGTTTTTAAAAGTGTTGTTACAATGTTGCGTTACTTTTTCACTTAAGAAATTATGTTGCGCTACTTTTTAATTTTTCAATTAACGTGTTACTTTTGCATTGCTTTTAAAAGGTGTTGTGTTACAATGTTGCGTCACTTTTTCATTAAGAAAATAATATGTTGTGCTACTTTTGCATTACTTTTTTCCTTTTTCAAGTAATGTGTATCTTTTGTATTGTGTTTGTTTTTCAGAGAGCTTCATCCGGCAGCTGTCGGCATATGAGATCATCACTCCGGTGCGCTTGAATGATTTCGGAGACTCGTTTCCACAGCGGCTGCATTACCGGCGGAGGAGGCGCAGTGCAGACACAGATCCCTCTGCCTCTAGGGCTCATTACCGCATTGAGGCCTTCGGTCAGGCCTTTTACCTCAACCTCACGGCAGACTCCGGGTTTATGGCTCCGTCCTACAGTGTTGTGCATCTGGGAGAGCAGGAGAATCGTGGAGATGATGCAGATCTGCACCATTGCTTCTTTAGAGGACACGTAAACGCACGCAGGGAACATCACGCCGTCTTCAGCCTCTGCACTGGACTGGTGAGTGCAGGGTTACTATTTAAAGTGGTACTGTATGTTACAAAGTGTTGCGTTAGTTCTTTAAACATAGCTAGAAGTGTTAGTTCCTTTTTAACTATGTAACGTTTTTAGCATTTAAAAAAGGTAATAAAAAGGCAGTGTTATGTTACTTTTCGTTACTTTTCATTTAAGAAAAGTGATGCATTGCGTTTATTTTTTGTTAAATTTCTATTTAAGCAAATGAATGCGTTGCGTTACTTTTCATTACTTTTACATTTAAGGAAAGTAATGCCTTACGTTACTTTCATAGCTTTTTTTATTTAAGGTAAGTAATGCGTTGCGTAAATTTTCATAACTTTTTCATTTAAGAAAAGTAATGCATTACGTTACTTTTTCATTACTATTTCTTTTAAGGAAAGTGATGCCTTACATTAATTTTCATTACTTTTTCATTTAAGGAAAGTAATGCGTTGCCTTACTTTTCATAATTTTTTTTAAGGAAAGTCATGCGTAACATTAGTTTTCATTACTTTTTCATTTAAGGAAAGTAATGCGTGACGTTACTTTTCGTTAATTTTCATCTAAGAAAAGTGATGCGTTTTGTTACTTTTCAATACTTTTTCATTCAAGAAAAGTTATGCGTTACGTTACTTTTCGATACTTTTTTATTTAAAGAAAGTAATGCGGTAAGTAAATTTTCACTACTATTTCGTTTAAGGAAAGTAATGCATTATGTTAGCTTTCATAACTTTTTTATTTAAGGAAAGTGATGCGTTCCGTTACTTTTCGTTACTCTTTCAATTAAGGAATGTAATGCCTTTACATTAAATTTACTTTAAATGTAATGCCTTCATTATTTTTGTTATTTTTCATTTAAGCGATGCATTACATTACTTTTCGTTACTTCTTTATTTAAGGAAAGTGATGCTTTATGTTACTTTTCGTTACTCTTTCATTCAAAGAAAGTAATGTGTTGCATTACTTTTCGTTACTTTTTCTTGTAAGGAAAGTAGTGCGTTGCTTTAATTTTCGTTATGATTTCCTTTGAGGAAAGTAAGTCTGTCATGACGGCAGGACTAGTTCTGTTGGGGAATATTAGTCTTTGGTTTAATTGTGTTTTAATTACTGGACGAGTGAACTACACTAAATGTAGATCTGCGCTGGTAATAGTTTCCTCCGCTGTGGCGGTTTTATGGGAACGTGAAGCATTTCTAGCTTGTAATTACAAATCCAGCAAAGTCCTGAGCGTGTTTTACTAGCAGGAAATGATAATTACGGTGATCCCGAGATGAGCGCAGGATTAGTCCTCTGTGAAGATCAGGCTCTGGGTTAGTGGAGGTTTTCCTCCTCTGTTCTACTC
>NC_133200.1:655000-672500 GCF_049306965.1 Danio rerio | reverse complement strand
GCACACACATGCACACACACATTACACACCTTCTGCAGGAGTGAGGAAATCATCCGAAAAATTAGAACAGACATTATAGACATGGGTGTTTCCCAGTACTGGGTTGCAGCTGGAAGGGCATCCGCTGTGTAAAACATATGCTGGAATAGTTGGCGGTTCATTCTGCTGTGGTGACCCCTGATGAATAAAGGGACTAAGCTGAAGAAAAATGAAAGAATGAATAAATATTATGATGAAGTTTATAATAAACCTTTTCTGTCGTTTTCTGGAATTGTCTTTTTCTGGAAGTGTGTGTGTGTGTGTATGTGTGTGTGTGTGTGTGCTTTGATTGAAGGGCAGCACGCTGTAAGTGTGTGTGTGTGAGTGTGTGTTCAGTATTGTGTAAAAGGCCAGAGAGTGGGAGAAATGAGGCATTGAGCTGAACAGCAGTGATTGACAGAGCCGTTTATGAGCCTCTAATAATGACAGCTTGTGTTTTCATCACCGTTTCCATCACTTTTTCCATCCGCGCCTCGTGTTTTCCGTTCAGGAAGCTCTTATGAAACGCCTCCCGTTCCCAGTCCGTGGAATTCCATGTTTGAATGTGTTGCCATGGCGACGGCTCATGGGGGTTCATGAAAGAGTTCATGTCAGTGTCAATCACAGGGACTCGCTATTAATTTTGTGTTTTATTTATTTAGTTATTTATTGATCAAGTTATTTATGGGTTTATTTATCAAGTTATTTATTTATTTATGTGTTTATCACGTTATGTATTTATGTATTTATTGATCAAGGTATTTATGTATTCATTTATCAAGATATTTATTTATTTATTTATTTATTTTTATCTGTCAAGTTATTTGTTTATTAAGTTATTTATGTATTTAATTATTTATCTATCAAGTTATTTTTTTATCCATCAAGTTGTTTATTTATTTATCTGT
Organism: Danio rerio; assembly: GCF_049306965.1. NCBI lineage: Eukaryota > Metazoa > Chordata > Actinopteri > Cypriniformes > Danionidae > Danio > Danio rerio. The sequence goes on along the minus strand of NC_133200.1, from coordinate 671,574 downwards.
CAAGTTATTTATTTATTTATTTATTTATTTATGTATTTATTTATTTATCTATCAAGTTATTTATTTATCCATCAAGTTGTTTATTTATTTATCTGTCAAGTTATTTATTTATTTATTTATTTATTTATTTATTTATTTATTTATTTATTTATTTATTTATTTATGTATTCATTTATTTATCTATCAAGTTATTTATTTATCCATCAAGTTATTTATTTATTTATTTATTCATTTATTTATTCATCAATTTATTTATTCATTTATATATCAAGTTATTTATTTATTAATAATTAATTTATTTATTTATTTATCAATTTATTTTTTTTTATCTATCAAGTTATTTATTTATTTTTCAAGTTATTTATTTATATATTTTTTATTCATCAATTTATTTATTTATCTATCAGTTTTTTATTTATTTATCAAGTTATTTATTCATTTATTTATTTATTTGTTTATCTATCAAGTTATTTATTTATTTATCCATCAAGTTGTTTATTTATTTATCTGTCAAGTTATTTATTTTTTTATTTATCTATTTATTTATTTATTTACTCATTTATTTATCTATCAAAATATTTATTTATTTATCCATCAAGTTATTTATTTATGAATTTATTTATTTATTCATTTATTTATTCATCAATTTATTTATTTATTTATTTATCTATCAAGTTATTTATTTATTTATGAAGTTATTTATTTATTTATTTATTTATTCATTCATTTTTTTATTCATCAGTTAATTTATTTATTTATCTATCAAGTTTTTTTTATTTATCAAGTTATTCATTTATTTATTTTTTTTTCTATCAAGCTATTTATTTATTTATCCATCAAGTTATTTATTAATCAATTTATTTATTTATTTATCAAGTTATACATTTATTTATTTATTAAGTTATTTATTTATTAAGTTATTTATTTATTTATATTTCTATCAAGTTATTTTTGTATTTATCTATTTATTTGTCTATGTTTGTTAAGTTGTCTATTTTTATTTATTTATTTGTTTAACACTTTACTTACTCATTTTATGCACTGTAATGTTTTTGTTGTAATATTTAATTTTTGTATATACACACACTATATACATACATATAAGTTAATGGTTATTTTGTACTAATAATTATTCATATATTTTAATAAGGTTTTGATTTGATCTTTGTTGAGTTGTTTTAATGTTTTAGTTTTGATTCACTTTTTATACAAATATTCTTTATTCCTTGTTTTTATAAATGTTTTCATTTTATTAATCCATGTTTATATTTAATATTCGAAGGAAAAAATAGTCAAATATACGTTGTATATGCATTATATGCATGTGTATTGTAGTATAATTTACTACAAAAAAAAAAAAAAAAACTACAACACTGGCTGCTTTGTGAAGTTTATTCATAAACTAATTTCGAGAGGATCACGTGCTTATGATTTATCACGTCCAGTCTCGCATTTGCTAATCACTAATCTTCCAATCATATGAGCCCTAAGGCACCATAAATAGTCTAAGTTTTCAGTTCACTTTATCTTCGTTTGGAAGAAGCAGCTTCACCGTAGCTAGCTCCGTTGAAGAACCAACTCTAAACCAGCATGGACAACTAAAGCAGCAACAAGCTACAATCTTCAGGATCTTCATTTGGAAGAACGCTCTGCTCTGCTCATCAACTACAAAAGCTACAAGTGCTACAAGCTACAAAAGCTTCAAGCTACAATCTACAATATACAATCTAAAAGCTTCAATCTACAAGCTACAATATACAAGCTACAGCAACAACAACAACAACTACTATTGCTACCATTTCAAACAACTACAACTCCAACAATTTCATCAACAGCTTAAACAACAACACCAAAACCTTCCACTTCAAAGAGCCTCCACAACGCATCTGCTGTGTCTTCAACCTTATTTCCCAGCAAGATATAAGCCAAACTCCAAAGCTATTGCAATAAAACGGAACCCTCACCTTCTCCTAGCAGTACACATGCTATCCATCGTTTAACAGATTGTTTGCTGGAATGTGTTTAGCAGAGCAGCAGCTCCAGCCACAAACAATGTTGAATTTGATCAACAAAATGGCCGCCAGGCTTTTTGCACCTTTTGCATGGCCTGACTGAAACTCCTTAAGCCAATAGCTGTAAAGATAAGCGTCTCCATCCAATGAGCTAAAAGACTGGAGATGGTCCCGCCCTCTCTCTTGACTCTGTTGCAAAGACCTTATGAATGAATAGGCCAGACACGCTTGTAAATTTAGAAAAAAAAAAAAAAAAAAATAAAAAAAAAAAATAAAATTCCATTTGACATTTAACTTCTGAAAAGATTATTACCCAACCAGTAAATATTAACAAGCTATTGAAAAACATTATGCCATCAAGCACAGAAGTCCAATTGTAATACGCCAGCGACTCATGTGTTGATTTACAAGCGTCATATAAGATTATATAGCAAGTCAGTCGGATGTGAAAACGGCAAAGAAACAAACTTCCCACTTGACTGTTATAAATACAAATTTAAACTTCACTATCACTTCACATGCTCAGTCTTCAAGGGGTACCAGTTTTCCAGGACCACCAGACTAGCCATATCCCATGTCCTCAGCTCTCCATTCATCTGTCATCCCGTTAGGAGACGAACACCCACCCCTACCATCCTTGCACATCGTATCAATGAAGTCATCGGACCATGCATTATCAAAAGCGCTTCCATTTACAGCCGCCCATGCCCTTATTAAGATGCCTCGCATGGATATAAACTAAAACAATTTTCATGTCTGCCATACTTGTATTATTTTGCAAAGATTTAATTTCTGATTCTCTTTGTTTTTTCTATTTTAGAGATCATGACTGCTGGCTCCAGAAGCTGACCCTCATCCAACCTATTACACTCCACATCCTCTTCACAAAGGATACATTCCATTTTTCACTTTATCCAATCTGTCCTAACCTGCAGTCTGCAACCTCCGAACCTGAAACCGTCGATTATCTTATTAAAAAGAAATCGACAACAACTTCATGATTGGAACTCCAAGGCTCCTCCTTTTAATATCTCGCGCATTAGCCCCATTGGTGTCGCTACTCAAAAATGTTCTGGCAAAAACGCCTTGTAGTCGACCTTTCGTCCCAACACAATTGCTCCTTTCCTAGCATTAACAGCACTATCCCATTGGACGAATATTTACTTAACTACCACGACATTGATCAAGAGATCTCTCTCATAAAGATAGCCAGTCGTAACACCTGGCTAGCCAAAGAAAACATTTCCCCTACCTTTAAAATCATGCCAATCCACCCAGACTTCTGGCACCTTTTGGCATTTATTGGCGAAATCAATTCTATTTTTCGGATGCAAAAGCAGCCCAAAAAATATTTGACATGATGTCAGAAGCTTTATGCTGGATTCTGTCTAATATTTACGAAATACCATACCTCATTCACCTTCTAGACGATTTTCTTATTTCCCCCCCCGTCATCTCCTCCAGCCAAACACCTAGCGATCACCCAGCAGGTTTTCGCTGATCCCGGAAGGACCCAGTACTTCAATCGAATTTCTGGGTATTAATCTAGACTCGCATAAATTCCAAGCATCCCTTCCTAAAGAGAAAATCAATCGAATAATTTCTCTATCCCAAATTTTCCTTGAAAAACAGATGTGCACACAACGAGAACTCCTACCAATTCTCGGCCATCTAAATTTCGCTATGCGCATTATTCCTTTCATTTCCCACCTCCTTCAATTATCCACCACAGTTCATGGTTTAGAAGAAACAATTTTTCTCTCCAAACCCAGTCGCGATGAACTTTGCTTATGGATCTCTTTCCTTAAGCAATGGAACGGCTGTTCCTTTTTCTACAGCGACTTGATTGCATCCCCTATTGACATCAACACATACACAGACGCTGCCCCTCCAATAGGTTACAGAGGCTAATATAAAGGACACTGGTTTGTCTCAACATGGCCAACCCAATTGTAATTCCATTCCAAAGACCAATGTTTTTCAGCCCTCTTCAAATTCTACCCTATCATCGCAGCAGCCATCCTGTGGGGGGACGAATGGTCTACATCTAGCATTCTCTTTCACTGCGATAACGAAGCTACAGTGCATTGCATTAACAAAGGGCGCTCCCACTCCCAATCGCTTATGCCATTTTTAAGACACCTTATCTGGATATCTGCTAAAAAACAATTTATCATGATTGCTGAACATGTACCTGGTTGCAAAAACCAAATCGCTGACTCTCTCTCTCATTTCTCTTTGCAGATATTCTGGCAACTAGCCCCGGAAGCAGACCCTCACCCAACGCCGGTCCCTCCTTATTCAGTAACGATATTTCCATAAACCACCCACTTCATAATCTTCATCAAACTTCTCTATCTCTTATCCTACAAGCAATAGCTCCCAGAACCCTCAATGCATACTTCACAGCATGGAATTCGTTCAAACAATTCCATACCATGCTAGACAACCCATTACACTCAAAATCCTTACCTCATGCATCTACACCCTCTGTAAAGGTTACATTTCCTCCCATACAGCCTGCACCTTAGATGCTATGTTCAATCTAGCATTTTTTTGGGGGGTTTCTTAAATGTTCTGAATTAACAGTTACATCCAAATTTAACCCTCTACTCCACCCCACCATCTCAGATCTAGCTTTGCAAGACAGGGAAACTATCTCTTTCCTTATCAAACAAAGCAAACAGATTAATTCCAGAGAGGACACTCTATCCTCATTTTCAATATTCCTTCACCTACACGCCCATTCCAAACCCTCTTAGCCTAGAAAATCTCAAGAGGCTAACCCACTGGCCCCGCTTTTTACTGATGACGCTAACCGTCCAGTATCTCGATTCTGGTTTCAAAAACACCTTAAAGAAATCTTTCGCCTATCAGGTTTTTTCCCAGAGCCCTTTTCCAGCCACTCATTCAGGATTGGCGCAGCCACTACAACGGGCTCTCACACCATCAGATCCAGACCCTTGGTCGCTGGTCTTCTGAAGTTTTCAAATCTTATATACGTCTCAGTAAATACCACCTCAAGAAAGCCCAACAGGCTTTAACCAACCCCCAAGCACCTCCTCACACGGCTCCAACTCAAAAAGGTGTCTAACAGAGCCTCGACTCTCGCAAGAGTCATCCAAACCAAACCCCGCAGAAGCCCAATTGTCCACCCATGGCACCCTTACATGTTTGCCAAGGACTCCCTCAAGGGCCATTGCAGTTAGCATCTTCTGCAATCACCAATAGCTATTTACAGATGCAGACGTTTGTATCCACATGTTCTTTGCGCATTTACTGCGTTTGTACATATGTATTATATTTGTGCTTGTTCCCTTCTTCCAACTTTTCCAAATCTTTTATCCTTATAACCCTACTTTTCAGCCTCTCGTTCCTTTCTTCTCTACACTCCACTCCCAACTAATCTATTTTACACTCTACCTCTAATGATCTTGTTTCTCCTGTCTAGACTCTTCAGACACCCGAAGGGGCCCCCTTGAGCTCCAACTCTCGCAGGATTCGGCCATAGCGGCCACAGTCCTTTCTTCTTCACGATGTTACCTATTCTTTTTCCGCCTAGACTCTTTCTCCAAGCTCCAAACCCCGCAGGGGTCCGCTCAAGCTAAAACTTCTTCACTCTACTTCAACTACCTCTCTTCTCCTTATGACTCACCCTCTAGCTCTGACCCCCACAGGGGTCGCTCCGAGCCCCAATCTCTCGCAAGAGTTATCCAAATCCTCTTTCCCACTCACTGATATCTATCTCCTCCTATCCGCAATCTACCCTCAAGCTCTGACCTCCACAAAGGTCGCTCAGAGCTCCAACTCTCACAAGAGTTACTCTCTTCCACTCACTGCTACCTATCTCCCCCTATCTACACTCTACCCCAAGCTCTGACCTCCACAGAGGTCGCTTCAAGCTCCAACTCTCGCAAGAGTTGCTCTCTTCCACTCATTGCTCCTCCCAGCTACACTCTACCCTCAAGCTCAAACCTCCGCAGAGGTCACTCCTATCTACACCCTACCCTCAAGCTCAAACCTCCGCAGAGGTCACTCCTATCTACACCCTACCCTCAAGCTCAAACCTCCGCAGAGGTCACTCCTATCTACACCCTACCTTCAAGCTCAAACCTCCGCAGAGGTCGCTCCTAGCTACACTCTACCCTCAAGCTCAAACCTCCGCAGAGGTCACTCCTATCTACACTCTACCCTCAAGCTCAAACCTCCGCAGAGGTCACTCCTATCTACACCCTACCCTCAAGCTCAAACCTCCGCAGAGGTCACTCCTATCTACACCCTACCTTCAAGCTCAAACCTCCGCAGAGGTCGCTCCTATCTACACCCTACCCTCAAGCTCAAACCTCCGCAGAGGTCACTCCTATCTACACCCTACCCTCAAGCTCAAACCTCCGCAGAGGTCACTCCTATCTACACCCTACCCTCAAGCTCAAACCTCCGCAGAGGTCACTCCTATCTACACCCTACCTTCAAGCTCAAACCTCCGCAGAGGTCGCTCCTAGCTACACTCTACCCTCAAGCTCAAACCTCCGCAGAGGTCACTCCTATCTACACTCTACCCTCAAGCTCAAACCTCCGCAGAGGTCACTCCTATCTACACCCTACCCTCAAGCTCAAACCTCCGCAGAGGTCACTCCTATCTACACCCTACCTTCAAGCTCAAACCTCCGCAGAGGTCACTCCTATATACACCCTACCTTCAAGCTCAAACCTCCGCAGAGGTCACTCCTATATACACCCTACCTTCAAGCTCAAACCTCGGCAGAGGTCGCTCCTATCTACACCCTATCCTCAAGCTCAAACCTCCGCAGAGGTCACCCCTATCTACACCCTACCTTCAAGCTCAAACCTCCGCAGAGGTCGCTCCTATCTACACCCTACCCTCAAGCTCTAACCTCCGCAGAGGTCACTCCTATCTACACCCTACCCTCAAGCTCTAACCTCCGCAGAGGCCGCTCTAAACTCAAACTCTCACAAAGCTCCATCTTTCGTAAGAGCTACTCTCCTCCACTCTCTGCTCCATACCTTCACTCTACTCTGGCCCCCGCAGGGGTCACTTAGAGCTCCAACTCCCACAAGATTCACTCAAAGTTCTCTTTCCACTGCTTCAAACCACCTATTCTCCACTTCTTCTTAACCCCGAAAACCATGAACCCCGCAGGGGTTCCTTCAAACTCCTAACTCCAGCAAGAGTTATCAGAATCCTCTTTTCACCCTTATTAATCCTATCTAATTAATGCCCATGCATTTAACCTCTTTCCTTCTATTATATCCAGCAGCCGGATATAGCTCTAAATTTCCTGCCTTTTGGGGGGTTTTTTTCTTCGAATACGCGGCTGCTGTCCCGAGCGATTAATTTCTGCATTTTGGGGAGTTCTGACATCCACCGAGCTCAGGCTCCCTTCTTGCTCTGCCAACGGGAGGAAGCCCCGGGCTCGAGGAGCCCTTGAGCTCGGGGCTCTCTCCCGGGACAGCATGCCAAATAAGCTTTGTAAATCATCAGCTAAGTGTGAACTCTTGAAGTGAAGTTTATTCATAAACTAATTTCGAGAGGATCACGTGCTTATGATTTATCACGTCCAGTCTCGCATTTGCTAATCACTAATCTTCCAATCATATGAGCCCTAAGGCACCATAAATAGTCTAAGTTTTCAGTTCACTTTATCTTCGTTTGGAAGAAACCCCCCTCCTCCCCTATTCTCCTCCTTTACCTGTAATTGGGCGGCACGGCGGTCCAGTGGTTAGCACTGTGAACCACACAGCAAGAATACTGCCGGTCCTAGTTCGATAGGACCGGTGAGTGTTTCTGTGGGGAGTTTGTATGTCCTTCCCGTGTCCGCGTGGGTTTTCCCCGGGCTCTCCGGTTTCCTCCCACCATCCAAAGACATTTAACATACTTAAGCTGGTCTAATTCCTTACGTTCCCTTAGCTACAGCGGCAGGGGAGTTCTGACATCCACCGAGCTCAGGCTCCCTTCTTGCTCTGCCAACGGGAGGAAGCCCCGGGCTCGAGGAGCCCTTGAGCTCGGGGCTCTCTCCCGGGACAGCATGCCAAATAAGCTTTGTAAATCATCAGCTAAGTGTGAACTCTTGAAGTGTATATTACTGTATTCGTTCTGTCTGTGGGTGTGTATTTTGTCTTTTTGACTGATTGTGTGTTGTTTTCTTTCCAGATCGGCACGTTCACCACACACAGCGGTCAGTTCTTTCTGGAGCCACTGCTGAGCGCTGATGGAGAAGAGTTTGAGGAGGAGCACAACAAACCTCATCTGGTGTACAAACACCATACACAACACACAGAGAAGTGCCACACTACAGGTAAACACACACACACACACACACACACACACACACACACACACACACACACACACACACACACACACACACACACACACACACACACATCAGGTTAACACTCATACTTCAGCCTGGCAGTGTTGTGAATGTGTGTAAGCGCTGAGGGTGTGTGTGTGTGTGTGTGTGTGTGTTTCTTTGGCAGTGCAGTTGTTTTGAGGATTAACCTCTTCATTATGAGCTGCTTATTGGAATTCTTCATCTAATGAAAGTAAAGCAGCTCCACTAAGCTGAAATAACCGTCATCTAGAATTAACACACACACAAACACTCTGTGTGACTGATCAACCTTCAGAACCATTTGCTACTTTATGATGCACATGATGTCAGAAATCACTAGAGATATTAAAAATCATGAAATCACCAGAGATATTAAAAATCAAGAAATCACCTGAGATATTAAAAATCATGAAATCACTGAGCTATTAAAAATCATGAAATCACTGAGATATTAAAATCATGAAATCACTGAGATATAAAAAAATCATTAAATCACCGGATATATTAAAAATCATTAAATCACTGATATATTAAAAATCATGAAATCACCAGAGATATTAAAAATCACAAAATCACTGGAAATATTAAAAATCATGAAATCACCTAAAATAAATAAAATCATGAAATCACCAGAGATATTAAAAAATCATGAAATCGCATGAGATATAAAAAAATCATGAAATCACTATCATATAAATCATATAAAAAAACATGAAATCACCGGAGATATTAAAAATCTTGAAATCACTAAGATATATAAAAAAATCATGGAATCACCAGAGATATTAAAAATCACGAAATCACTGGAAATGTTAAAAATCATGAAATCACTGGAAATATTAAAAATCAAGAAATCACCTGATATATAAAAAAAATCATGAAATCACTGGAGATATTAAAAAATCTTGAAATCACTGTAGATATTAAAAATCATGAAATCACTGGAAATATTATAAATCTACAAAATCAATTAAAAATACCAGAAATTGCCTAAAATCACAAGAGATATCTGAAATCGTGAAATTACATGACATATCAAAAATATCTGTACTGGAGATATCAGATATTGATCTAAATGACTGAAAATATAAGAAACTGTGAAATCACTGGAAATATCAGAAATCTTTTTTTAAACCACTAGTCATTTCAGAAATCACTGAAGATATTAGATACTTGAAATCACTGGAGGAAAAAAGGGAAATCACAGGAGAAATTATGAAATCACTGGAGATATCAGAAATTGCTCTAAATGATAGGAGATATCATATATGAAGAAATCACTGGAAGTATCTGAAATCTCTCTAAACCACTAGAGATATTAGAACTCACAGGAGATATCAAAAATCATTTGAAATCACCAGAAATATCCGAAATCTTTCAAAATCACTGGAGATATTAAAATCATGAAATCACTAGAGATATCAGAAAACACATGTGATATCACAAATCTCTTAAAATCACTGAAGATATTAGAAATCCTTCAAAATCATTGGAGATATCAAAAGTCATGAAATCACTGGAGATATTAAATCATGAAATTACTAGAGATATCAGAAGACACTTGCAATATCAGAAATCTGTCAAAATCATTGAAGATATTAGAAATCCTTCAAAATCATTGGATATATCAAAAGTCAGGAAATCACTGGAGATAGTAAAATCATGAAATTACTAGAGATGTCAGAAGACACTTGTGATATTAGAAATCTCTCAAAATCATTGAATTCATGAAATCACTGGAGATATTAAAAACAAGATATCAGAAAATGCTAGTGATATCAGAAATCATTTAAAATAACTGGATATTTTAGAACCTTGAAATCACAGAGATATCAGAAAGTATAAATTCAGCATTCACTGGAGATAATAAAAGTCATTTAAAATCACTAGAGATTTTAGAATCTTGAAATCACTAGAGATATGAGAGAACAATAGTGATAGAGAAATCGGAAGTCATGAAATCACTGCAGTTAATAAAATCATGAAATCACTAGATATATCAGAAGACACAAGTGATATCAGAAGTCTTTTAAAAACACTGAAGATATTAGAAAACCTTCAAAATCATTGGAGAAATCAAAAGTCATGAAATCACTGGAGATATTAAAATCATGAAATTACTAGAGATATCAGAAGACACTTGCAATATCAGAAATCTCTCAAAATCATTGAAGATATTAGAAATAATTCAAAATCATTGAATTCATGAAATCACTGGAGATATTAAAAACAAGATATCAGAAAATGCTAGTGATATCAGAAATCATTAAAATCATTGGATATTTTAGAACCTTGAAATCACAGAAATATCAGAAAGTATAAATCCAGCATTCACTGGAGATATTAAAAGTCATTTAAAATCACTAGAGATTTTAGAATCTTGAAATCACTAGAGATATTAGAAGACACAAGTGATATCAGAAATCTCTCAAAATTACTGTAGATATTAGAAATCACTCAAAATCACTGGAGATATCAGAAAATACTAGTGATATCAGAAATCATTCAAAATCACTGAAGATTTTAGAATCTTGAATTCACTAGAGATATCAGAAAACACTAGTGATTGGCATATCAGAAGCCATGAAATCACTGGAAATAGTAAAATCATGAAATCACTAGAGATATCAGAAAACACTAGTGATTGGCATATCAGAAGCCATGAAATCACTGGAAATAGTAAAATCATGAAATCACTAGAGATATCAGAAAACACTAGTGATTGGCATATCAGAAGCCATGAAATCACTGGAAATAGTAAAATCATGAAATCACTAGAGATATCAGAAAACACTAGTGATTGGCATATCAGAAGCCATGAAATCACTGGAAATAGTAAAATCATGAAATCACTAGAGATATCAGAAAACACTAGTGATTGGCATATCAGAAGCCATGAAATCACTGGAAATAGTAAAATCATGAAATCACTAGAGATATCAGAAGACACTACTGATAACAGAAATCATGAAATCACTGTATATATTAGAAATCATTCAACATTACTGGAGATATCAGAATCTTGAAATCACTAGAGATATCAGATCTCGTGAATTCACTGGAGATAGAGATAGATCAGTCAAAATCATCGGAGAAATCAGAAATCATGACATCATCAGGAATCATCATAAGTATTGTATAATGATTTAAATGGAAGTAACTTTATTTTGAATTCTGAAGTAATTCTTGTGTTTGCAGACAGCAGACTTAGCAAAAAGACAAAAACACACACACATGAAGAATGTGTGTGTTTAATCGAAGTAGAATAGCTTTGACTTGATTTTAAAAGAGTCTAAAGGATCATCGTCTGCATGTGGGAGACAGATTTACCAGCTTTTACTGTGCTGTAATGCTGATCATAGAGCTCAGAGCTGCAGTGTGTGTGTGTGTGTGTGTGTGTGTGTGTGTGCTGTTGTAATGATGGAGAAATCTCCCTCTGAAGATCTGCACACCTCTGCAGCAGTGTTGTGGAGATGTGACCCTGGATCTGCGCTGAGCATCAAAGCCTTGATGAGGATGAAAAGAGCTGATCTGCCTTTGTTTCAATCTGATAACAGCGCACGAGTCTGTGATGCTCAGATACTGGAGGCTTTGAAGAGCATCCGACTGTCTGCAAAACACAGGAGGATGAACAATCAGACCAGGAGCTGGGTTCGGGGAAGACTTGAGCTTTGAGTCATGCAGAAGCATTTTAATTCATTCATTTTGCTTCGGCTCGGATTTATCTGGGGTCACCACAGCGGAATGAACCGCCAACTATTCCAGCTTATGTTTTACACAGCGGATGCCATTTCAGCTGCAACCCAGTACTGGGAAACACCCATACACACTCATTCACACACACACTCATACACTACGGCCAGTGTAGTTGATCAGTTCCCCTATAGCGCATGTGTTTAGACAGTGGGGGAAACCAGAGCACCCGGAGGAAACCCACACCAACACGGGGAGAACATGCAAACTCCACACAGAAACACCAACTGACCCAGCCAGGACTCGAACTAGTGACCTTCTTGCAGTGAGACCACAGTGCAACACCACTGAGCCACCGTGTTGCCTTTCTAGATTCATAGAGCATAACAATAACACAGCTCTTGAGTGTGTTCGGACACAAAGCGTGCCTCATCTGGGTCTGTTGTAGATTAGCTGTGATGAATTTGAGCTGAAGTGGACATTTGATCTAACCTCAGCGAGAGAAGAGCGATTCAGTTATCAGTGTTTATTTCAGGACAGACTCTGCTGGAGGTGTTGGAGAGCAGACACACACACACAGCTCTGGAAATACCTCCCGACAACACCCTGCAACCCAATACACACTTACATCAGCGCACGTCTAATGCGGGCTCATTTAATCATGAGCTCATCGTCATTTAAACACGAGTCATCACACAGAAAACCCTGATGTAGAAACGGATTTACTCTGAAATTACAAGTGAATTCACAAACACAAAGAAACTATAACAACTAGCAGCCAGACAGTGCAGTATTTCCTCTGGGTGCTCTAGGTTAGCAATACTACAGTCAGCCTCACTAAAGCTGGATTTATACTTTCGCCTGGAGCAGCATCGCGCATCTCCGCTGACTGCGCACGCACCTCGTGAAACGGACAAGGCCTGATGTAGAGATCTGCGCGGGATTAAATTTTGAATCCCGCGCCCGCCAGGTTTTAGCCCGAACCCAATCGCTCCCACTTACATTCAGCATTTGTTGTCCCGTTGCCTGACCCGCCTCGTTTTCTACCCGCCGCGCCCAATCCCGCTAAAGAGCAGGGGGGAAGAACAAAACCGAAAACCACCCAGCTATACAGAGTCCAGACAGCCTATAACAAGCTGTCTGTATAAACACACACACACACACACATACAAGTACCAAGCACACACACAGACAAAACTCTCTCACTCTCATTCGCGCGTGCGCACACACATATACACACAGCAACAAACAAGCTAATTAATTTTTATTTTATTCGGAAATTTATTGGGAAGAATGCAGACCTCTAGCTTGATGCGTTCGCCGTTGTGATTCTTTAAAACGACAGCGGGCAGTGAAAAGAAACAGATAAACGGAGAAGTAGGAAGTTTCCGGATGTACGTCTCATCATTGATATTGTTCAAGATTGATAAACTGATTATTTTATAAATTATCTTATTGATTCTTTAAATCAAATGTTGATGCATCGCTTGCTTCTGTTCATATCTTGGACAGTTCTACCTATTAAAGCTTATTAAAATATTAATGACAACAGAACTTGGGTTTGCTCTACAAATATATCATTTATTATGGCAAGAAAAAAAAGTATGCTTACTAAAAATCAAAAACTAAAGACATTTTTAATTATCACTATATTTTTAAATATAGTTTATTTAATTATAAACTATATAAATTGCATTAGTAAACTGCAATGCATGCAGTGACTGATATCTGTTCATTTATATTAGTGTTTACGTGTGTGTGTGTGTGTGTGTGTGTGTGTGTGTGTGTGTGTGTGTGCTGGATCAGTGTGATTTCTCCTCCGTCATGAGTGTGTTGAGCTGAACGCAGTAGATGAGGGTGTTTTTCTGCCGCATGTTGATCAGTGCAGTGATTGTCACGAGATCCGGGTCAGTGTTTGTGTCTCTTTCTGCTCTTGTCTGTCTCTAATCGGCTGATTAGGAACATCACACACACTCAGTCTGATCTTCAGCTGGGGATGTTCGAAAGTAGGCTCAAATAAGTCTCATTTCAGTCTCATATTACACTAAATGTTTGTCTTAAATTAGTCTTATATTAGACTCATATTAGTCTTAGTCCAATATTATTCTTGTGTTAGTCTCCTATTATCATATTAGTCTCGTGTTAGTCTCATATTATCATATTAGTCTCGTGTTAGTCTCATATTATCATATTAGTCTCATACTGTCCTCATTGTGGTCTCATATTACTCTTGTATTGCTTGCATTATAGTCTCATATCAGTCTCAATTCTCAGTTGGGTCTCATATTAATCTCATACTGCTCTCAAATTACTCTCAAACTAGTCTCATTAGTTCTCATTTAGTCTCATATTACTCTCGTAGTAGTTTCATATTATCCATTTAGTCTCATATTATCCTCATATTGGTCTCATTAGTCTTATGTGAGTCTCAGTAGTCTTTTATTAGTCTCATATTAGTCTCATATTATCCTTATATTGATGACATACTATTTTATTACTCTCATATTAGTCTCAATAGCCTCATTTTAGTCTCATATTATTCTAATTTTAGTCTCAGTCTCAGTCTTGTATTAGACTGATTAGTCTTGTATAAGTCTGATTAGTTTTGTACTAGACTCATATTACTCTCATAGTAGCCTCATTTGACATGTATTAGTCTCATTTTAATCTCATTAGTCTAATATTAGTCTAATATTAGTCTCATTAGTCTTATGTTAGTCTCATTAGTATCATATTAGAATCATTAATTAATTTTCCTCTTGTATTTCTCTCATATTACTCTCATTAGTCTCATATTAGTCTCATTTTGGTCTCATTAGTATCATATTAAACTTATTAGTCTTGTATTAATATCATTAGTTTAGTGTTAGGGTCGTATTACTCTCATATTTGTTTCATAAATCTAGTATTAGTCTCATTATTCTCACATTAGTCTCATATAAGTCTCATTTTCACATTAGCCTTGTATTGGTCTAATATTAGTCTCATATAAGTCTTAATCTGGTCTCATTAGTCGCATATTAGATTTATTATTCTTGTATTAGACTCATTAGTTTGGTATTAGGCTTGTGTTACTCTCAAAATAACTCCATTTGACTTGTATTAGTCTCATGTTAATCTCATTAGTCTCATATTAGTCTCATTAGTCTTGTATTAGTCTCATTAGTTTCATTTTCCACTTGTATTTCTCTCTCGTTACTCTTATTAGTCTCATATTAATTTACTTTTTGTCTCATTAGTATTATATTAATCTCATTAGTATCGTATTAGACTCATTAGTCTCATATTAGTCTTATGTTAGTCTTAATACTCTCATATTAGTCTCAATTTGGTCTAATTAGTATCATATTAAACTTATTAGTCTTATTAGCTTGGTATTAGGCTAGTATTACTCTCATATTTGTCTCATACATCTAGTATTAGTCATATTATTCTCATATTATCCTTATGTTAGTCTCATAAATCTCGTATTAATCTCATTAGTCTCATATAAGTCTCATATAAGTCTCATTTTCACATTAGCCTTATATTGGTCTAATATTAGTCTCGTATTAGTCTCGTTTTGGTATCATTAGTCGCATATAAGACTTATTATTCTTGTATTAGTCTCATTAGTTTGGTATTAGGCTCGTATTACTCTCATTTTAGCCTCATTTGACTTTTATTAGTCTCATTTTAATCTCATTAGTCTCATTAGTATCACATTAGACTCATTAGTCTCATATTAATTTTATTTTGGTCTCATTAGTATCATATTAAACTTTTCAGTCTTGTATTGGTCTCATTACTTTCGTATAAGGCTCGTATTACTCTCATATTTGTCTCATAAAACTAGTATTAGTCATATTATTTCCATATTAGTCTCATAAATCTCTTATTAATCTCATTAGTCTTATATGACTAATTTTAGTCTCATATAAGTCTCATTTTCACATTAACCTTGTATTAGTCTAATATTAGTCTCGTATTAGTCTCATTTTGCTCTCATTAGTCGCTTATTAGACTTATTATTCTTGTATTAGTCTCACTATTTTGGTATTAATCTCATATTTCTCATTAATCTTGTATTAGTCTCATTGTAGTAGTCTCATATTAGTCTCATATAAGTCTCCTTCTCACATTAACCTTATATTAGTGTAACATTAGTCTCGTATTAGTCTCATTTTGGTCCCATTAATCGCATATTAGATTTATTATTCTTGTATTAGTCTCATTAGTTTTGTATAAGGCTCACATTTCTCATTAATCACGTCTTAGTCTCATAGTAGTAGTCTCATATTAGTCTTATATAGGTCTCATTCTCACATTAACCTTATATTAGTCTAACTTTAGTCTCGTATTAGTCTTGCATTACTAAATTGTATTATTTTTATTATTATAATGTCATCAGATATGAATAAAGCCATATAGACAGTGATGCTGCAGCTTGTGCAGTGTGTTTGTTACTGTCAGAGCAGAGCGGCTGGTGGACATGCTGGCATTACCTGAATGTTATCTGAGCATTATCTGAGCG
>NC_133200.1:595000-650000 GCF_049306965.1 Danio rerio | reverse complement strand
CCTAACCAACACCTGAAATATGTATATATACATCAGAAACAGCTTCTATATCTCACAGCTGAACAACAGAAAACTGGCAATGCTCAGCTCAGCTACAGCTCATGTGCTTGATTCAGTGTTAAATGCTGATAATGTGAATCTGACAGGACATTTATTGCCGTACTACTAAAAGCAGCAGCAGATAGTTCAGCTCAGATCTGGAGATTAAAACAAAGCGTCTGAAACTGAACTTCAGAGCTGAGACTCAGTGCAAAACAACACATATCAGTGATTCAGCATCTACATTTACTCATGTTAAAGAGCTTTAATATGTGTTCATTAGATTATAAAGCTCAGCACTGTGCTGGAGTGCAGTGAGTGCACTATTCTATGCTTCTGAATGGCTGTTTAGTCAAGTTTCATCTGGTGCAAACAGCCCAATTAATATGATTTGCTAATTAATATCCACCTCATGTGGAACTCTGAATCTGCGTCTCATTTCAGAGTCTGCTACTGTCCACCAGAGGTCATGTTTCGGTCACGGACGCATGCTTTGAGAGTCTTCCTGACTGAATGAATGAATGAAATACGCTGTTTTCCACCATCTGGCAACCTGGATTGCTGAAATATAATTGGCTGGACTGACATTGGGCGGGTTAAAAGAGCAAAACAAAGACAGATGCGACACGTAGCGCACATGTTCACAGCAGAATATCTGACTTCAGCGTTGTGTTTCAAGATAAACAAGAATGTTCACTGAGCATGTTTCTGAATATCTGCACACATGTGATGCTGTTTTAATGATGCAGAAGAGTCAAACACTCAAATACAGCAGCTTTATATTTGGCCATATCTCTGCCAAATACTGTTTAATCTATCAAACCACACACTGATGAATGAAACGCGTATTTATTCAGCTTTCAGTGTGTGTGTGTGTTGTATGCATGTTAAAAGCGAGACAGAAGCCGTGAGGAAGATCCAGATTTCTGCATCAGTGATGAATCTGAACATCAGATATCTGTGCTGTGGGACTGTGCTGTGTGTGTATCAAAGAGACCGGTGTGTGTGTGTGTGTGTGTGTGTGTATGTGTGTGTGTGTGTGTGTGTAAGAATGGCAGATATTCATCCGCCTCTCATCAGAACAATGAGTTCAAAATGAACTCATAAACACACTTCAACACACTGAGTTTACACTTTTAATGAGTCAAAATCAGTAAATTAATAAAAATAAATTCCTAAAAACAAGATTATTTTATAAAATAGAAATTATTTTGCTTGTTTTAATGAAAAATTCTCTTCATTTTGACTCATAATTTCTGAAAAAAAGACAATATTAATAATATTCCACATAATAATCCACATAAATGAAGCTGTACAAGTGCATACATGCGTGTGTGTGTGTGTGTGTCTTTATGTGTGTATAATTGCATGTGTGTGTTTGTGTGTGTGTGTTGTGCAGGTTCAACATGCCTCATGATGACAGCCCCAAGTGTCGAGAAGCTGGAATCAAACACCAGTATCACGTCATGGCTCCGACGCTCAACTACGACACCAGCCCCTGGTCCTGGTCCAAGTGCAGCCGCAAATACATCACAGAGTTCCTGGAGTGAGTACAGCTCTGTGATCCAGTCTGAGTGAGAGGAGAGTTCTAGATACATCAGTCTAGAGCAGGGGTGCCCAAACTCAATCCTGCAGAGTTTAGCTTCACCTTGCCTCAACACACCTGGCTGATGATGCCTACAGAGCTTGATCAGCTGGTTCAGGTGTGTTTAATTGGGGTTGAAGCTGAAATCTGCCGGTCACCGGCCCTCCAGGACTGAGTTTTGGCACTGCTGATCTAGACAATAGCAACCCTTCATTAGATGTCAGTCTTATTACATGATGAAGAGCCACAGAAGAGTCAGGCTGTAGTGTTCAGATCGACTTTGCTTATGTTGGTGGCTGTTTTTGCCTCATTCGCCTCCATTATTGGGCGGCATGGTGGATCAGTGGTTAGCACTGTCACCTCACAGCACTCAGGTCGCTGGTTCGAGTCTTGGCTGGGTCAGTTGGTGTTTCTGTGTGGAGTTTGCATGTTCTCCCCGTGTTGGTGTGGGTTTCCTCCGGGTGCTCCGGTTTCTACCACAGTTCAAACAGTGTGTGTGTGTGTGTGTGTGTGTGTGTGTGTGTGTGTGTGTGTGTGTGTGTGTGTGTGTGTGTGTGTGTGTGTGTGTGTGTGCGTGTATGTGTGTGTGTGTGTGAGAGAGAGATGCAATCAGTGTTATAGTGTGTTTTCTGTCAGTGGGTCAGTCTGGCATCCCCATGGCAATGGCTCATTGACTCTTAGAGACGCAGCGGCCGCTTCCCTTTAAGACAGGAAGTGTGTGTGTGTGTGTGTGTTATAATGGGATTTTGTGAGCCTCTGATGTTCTTCTGCTCCAGTGAACACACACAGAAAAGAGGAAGATCATGAAGAGATGCTCATGTGATCACAGAGAGAGAGAGAGAGAGAGAGAGATGGACATTAGTAAAGCAGGACAGATGAACACTGTGATTAATACACTCATTCTGGCTCTCTGTAAATGTCCCTTGATTTATTCTTCTTGACGCATTTGATGCAAATCTTTTGAACATGTTTGGAAAATATTTACTCATTTATTTATTGATTGCTTGTTTGTTCATTCATTTGTTTACTTATTTATTTTGTATTATTTAATAGATTTTTGCACTTATTTATTTATTTGTTTGATTGCTTATCTATTTTTGTATTATTGATAATAGATTTTTGCATTTATTTATTTCTTTATTTGTTTTCTTATTTATTTCTGTATTTATTAATTAATTCATTTATTTTTGCATTTATTTATTTGTTTGTTCAGTTATTTGTTTGTTTACTTCTTTATTTTTTTTATATTAATTAATTAACAAAGTTTTGCCTTTATTTACTTATTTATTTATTTATTTATTTATTTACTTGTTTGTTTGTTTACTTATTTATTTTTGTATGTATTAATAAATACATTTTTACATTTTTTTCTTCTTTCTTTCTTTCTTTCTTTTTTCTTTCTTTCTTTCTTTCTTTCTTTCTTTCTTTCTTTCTTTCTTTCTTTCTTTCTTTCTTTCTTTCTTTATTCATGTGTTTGTTTGTTTATTTGTTTACTTGTTTATTTTTGTATTATTTAAATAAATATTTATTTAAACATTTTTTTAAATATATATTTATTTTAATTTTTGCATTTATTTATTTGTTTATTAGTTTTGTTTGTTCAGTTTTTTGTTTGTTTACTTGTTTATTTTTGTATTTATTAATTAATACATTTTTGGCAATTATTTATTTATTTATTTATTTGTTTCTTTGTTTGTTTACTTATTTATTTTGTATCAATTAAATAATTTTTGCATTTATTTACTAATTTGTTTGTTTGTTTGTTTGTTCATTTACTTATTTACACTGTAAAAAATTTGACCTTAAATTCACAGTAAATTACTGGCTAATAATTGCATTACTTTCACAGTAAATTACTGTATGTAAATTCACAGTAAATTATTGTGAGGTAGTTCACAGTAATTTACTGTGGTTTTGTCACATTAAATTATTGTGAAATTACAACCATATATTGTAACTTTACAGTAGATAATAAAGTCCGTTACTGTGATTTCACAGTATTATCTTGTAGAATTAACTATATTTTACTGTGAATTTGCAAAACGATTACTGTGATTTAGCAGTAGGTTGCAGTTTAAATACCTGATTTAACTGTAAAGTTACAGTTATATCCCGGATTACTGTAATTTAACAGTTTGGTGCTGTAAAATTTAAAAGCAATTTTAGGTCACACAAAAATGAAAATTCTATCTTGATTTACTCACCCTCAGGTTGTTCCAGCTCTGTTAAAAATGTTTTTTTTTTGTTAAACACAGGAATAAAAATATCAAATATTCCTCTTTGTGTCCAAACAACCTGAGGATGCGTAAATGACGACAGAATCTTCATTATTGGGTGATCTGAGAAGACTCTAAAATCAAAATAAAAACAAACACACATACATTTTACAGATTTATTTAACAGCTTAATGACATCTGTGTAAACATTTAGAAAACTTTCAAAAGGTAAAGGTGAAGCCTCAAAAAATACTATAAGAACATAAGAACAAAAAAATCTGACATCATATGTAGCTTACATATAAAAAGCAGTGCTTCAGAGTGCGCTCTCTCTCTCATTTTATATATATATATATATATATATATATATATATATATATATATATATATATATATATATATATATATATATATATACACACACACACATGAGAGAGAGAGAGACAAAACTTCTTGCTAAATTAGGCAGTCGTCTATTCAAGGTCAATCATTTTCCTGATAATTTTACACACTTGCTGGTTGATGTGTCTTCTCTGCTTCTTTGACTTTGTCTGTCTTCCATCTCCAAACTGGTGCCCAAAAAGAACCTATAAGCAAAAGAGCAGACAAACAGTTAGCTTCATACAACACTACTGGGACACTACTGCTGCACTACAGAGCAAAATTACTGTTAGCTCAGTTTGAACATGCTGACAATACTGTAGCTCAGTCAAACTGCAATCATTTAAACAAAAACATCTGAAAAACATTTCCATCACAAACACACAATCAAGAACAGTCCAACAACAAATAGTGGTTTTAATGACCTAGGCAGAGCATTTTAAAACAGTTGATTTGATTTACACCTTTTGTTTACAGACTATAATCTAATGCTGGGTTCACACTTATTGCAAAGTTAACACATGCATCACAGTACTTGCTCTTGAATACTAGCAGGATGTTTCTTGCATCAAGCTAATTTTTCATGATTTGAATATTAGGAAAATTTTGCAAAAAAAACTTGATTGAAGTGATACAGCACTTGTGTTGTATTCATTTCAATCAAGTTTTTTGCAAATATTCCAAATATTTTTCAACGTTTTTTGAGTTTCACTTAATTTGTGCTGCCCAGTAAAAAATTCCCACTATTTATGCATTTGCAATGACTTGCATGTAATCCACTCACCTGAATAGGTAACTTCACATATGGTATAAGAGCCCCATCCTTTTAAAGACAGCTTCCCCTCTGGTCTCCAGCACAGACAAGCAAATTGTGTCTGCAACACGGCCCTTTATAACAAGGGGACAAGGGGAGTCATGACTTGTGCTTCTATACATTCCTTGTTTAACCCCCCCAAAACAAGCCCTCAGTTACAATATTTATTGTTGACATTACCTTAAATTCCAGAGTGCAAAAGGCATCTTCAGCATACTTCAGTTTCAGACCAGATCCAAAGTCAGTTGTGAAATCCAGGTGAGGTCCCATGACCACTCGACCCTCCGAGTCCAAGGAATAAGACTAAAAGGGGTTAAGAAGGACTAAATTAGAGGTGTTTGTGAATAATTACATTTTTTTGTAGAAACAAAGTTGACATTCCATGCTCTGCCTATTGAAAACCAAGCAAACAAACACACATGCCCAGTAAAATTGCTAATAAAAATAAAAACTATAGTTTAAAAAAATCTTTGTCTAATATTTACTACTACTGGAGGTACTGGTGGAACTTCTGGAAGAAGAAAAAGAGTTTGTACAAGAAACTGCTCACAACAAATCTGTTAAAAACCTGACATTTAAAAATCTAATAAAAATGAGGAAGGCATCAACATTACCTTTAATAATCAAGCGAGGGTTGATTGGTAGCATCAGTGTTTCAACATCAATGGCTGTGGCTGCAAAAAAATATGAATATAATAAGATTAGAATAAGACTCAACCTAACACACGCACACACATACTCTCTCTCTCTCTCTCTCTCTCTCTCTCTCTCTCTCTCTCTATATATATATATATATATATATATATATATATATATATATATATATATATATATATATATAGGTTTAGATTGTGATAATGAATTTAGGTTATATTTGTGTGCTCAGATTTTACACTCACCTCACACTTCAGCTATTATCAGGTACACCTGAACACCAAAAAATAAAATCTACAGTTAGTGACAATATACAATTAGTTCTCATTAGTAAATGTTAGCACTGCATTAACACCAGTGAGAAATATACAATATGTACTGTGTTAGTGTTAGTTTAAAAGAATACAACTGAATTGTATTATAAGCCTCATTTAATAAAACAGTTAAGACTTGTTTCATAATGAGTTTATTTAACTAACTTAACGTTAACGTTACAGTGAAAAAAATTAACGTAACTTACATGATGGTGACTAACCGTAACGTTAACTTAAGTGAAGGTCAGAGCTTACCTTAACTTTAGTCATTTCACCTTTACTTCAGTCTTGTACTGAAACAGAAAATGCAGTTAACAAGAAGTTAATTAAAGAAAATTCCCTTTCTTTTTTCAGGAACTAACGTTAACGTTATGCTAATACCTCAGAAAACACTACAATCACCATCTGGCGTCGTTAATTTCTTGTTTTAAAAAAAGGCGCGCTTAAACCCTGTACGTGCGAGTACAACTGAAGTACTCGGTAAATTCCTGCTAAATGACATGCACTATACAGAAATACATATACAACAATCATTTAACGGACAAAAGCCATATTTAAACACTTACCTAGGATGAATCCGTTGGGTGAAGAGTTGACGAGTTGTCTTTGGTGATGGCGCTTGTTTGCGGTTGAGTCGAGTCAGTTCTGTTAAATGAATCGGCTCCTTTAAATGAACAGTAAAGAGTTGAATTCGGCTCCTTTAAGTGAACAGTAAAGAGTCGAATTCGCCTGAAAACGATTCCGTTTTGTATAATATTGTAAGACGCAAACATATAATTTATTAATATTTCATCATATTGCTTGGTTCGTGTACTGCTTGTACACGAATTGCTTGTTGATGACTATGAGCTCATGAACACGTCTGATAAAATATCTGAATCTGATTCAATGTCACACGAGTCCTGAACCGAAGCAGTGCAAAAGTAATATATTGATTGAAATATAAAGTCAATTATTTTCTTTGCCATTCAAAATATTACATATATCTGATTTCAACAATAAGAATAAAGTTCGTTTGGAGTGTATTAATTGAGAATTATTATTTTTTCCTCCCAGGATTCATTTTGCACCAAGCTGCATTAAGCTGTAATGGTGGATGAGAAGGCACATAATATTATAAATATTGCTTGTAATATGTAATGAAATAAAGTTTTAACACTTTTTCATGCAAGAATGTAGTTCTTCAAAACTCAAATCTGTGGATTGTTAGTAAAGATTGTGTGTAATTTTAAGTGTGTTTTGCCGGTAGCGGAGATCTATGACCTCCAGGCGGTAACGGCGCTCATTACTCATGTATCCGCCGAGAGGCGCCTGTCTTCAGGCTAGACATTGGGACAATTGCCCCGTCTTCGATGGCTCTATATGCGTCTGAAAATGATGTTTTAACTGTTTTTCATGCTAGAATGTAGTTGGTTAAAACTCTAATCTGTGGTTTATTTATATAAATAAATTATATATATATATATATATATATATATATATATATATATATATATATATATATATATATATATATATATATATATATGTATATATATATATATATATATATATATATATATATATATATATATATATATATATAATTCTAAATTAAAGATTAGTGACCTCCAGGCGATGACAGGTGCCCAATACTCATGAAACCGTCTAAAGCAGACATTTACCCTGACATTGAAATAATTGTTGGCTGTTTAACACTCTTTGGTTTCATTAATTAATTACTTTTTATTCCAGTTGATTATGTTTTGGCTAAGCACACAGTTATGTTCATTAAATATTATTTCCTATTCTATGTTAACTGTATAAAATTAAATAAAGGTGCAGTACAACCAAAAAGATGTTGGTAACCAAATCGTTTTGGGGGCTATAACATTCTGTTATTATCTGTTAAAAGTTCATTTGTATTAATTTCTACGTTGAATTAAAAAAGGTTTGAATTTCTATAACTAACGTGCAAAAGATATAGCCCTTTTCACAGTAATTTGCTGTAATCATGCTACCTGCCGTAATTTCACAATAAAATTATGAATACAACATATTACTGTGAATTTTTCAGTTAAATACTGTGAAGGGATACTAATGTAATTTACTGTGAAAAATTACAGTAACTTGTTGTGAAAACCTGGAAATTTTTTACAGTGTAGTTTTTGTATTCATTCATTAATTTGTTAATTAATTTTTGTATTTACAAATTATTTCCTTTTTGTATTCATTCATTCATCCTAATTATTTATTTGTATGGAAATGAAAAACCTACAAAATACTTATTTCTCTTAATTTGTTTTAAAAAATTAAACAATTTAAACAATTTAATAAAATGATTGTGTAAATGATGTGCCATTGGATGTCAGGATATAATTATTTTAAACAAACAAACAAACAAACAAACAAACAAACAAACAAACAAACAAAAAAACAAACAAACAAAAAAACAAAAAAACAAACAAACTAGCAAATTAATTAGCTTCAGTTCTTTGTTCCACATTCATTTAATAATGAAAATTTGCAGACATGATCAGACACAATACATTATTAATTGAAAAACATTTAAATATAAACAGTTTTAAACAAACCTTAGAAGGGCTAAAAATATATAGAATAAAAAAAAAACTTACACTGTATTTAAAATCTGTATAACATTTTGTTGTATAATATATATGTTTAAATGTAACATCTACACACACGTACATAGCCAGAAGTGTTGTTTTCCAGCGTTTAGCATCAGAGGTTTATTAAAGTCCTGCTTAAATGATTGTCTAAATCCTGAGCTCATTCAGATGAAGCAGATTGATTATTAACTCATTATTAACTCATTATCTGTTCAGTTCCTGTAATACTAAACAGCACAAACAGAGGATTTCTGATGCTTCACCGCATGAACAAACTGCTGATCACTGAATAAAAGAGTCATTCTCACAACAAAACACATTCATTCATTCACTCACTTCTCTTCGGCTTAGTTTCTATTTCAGAGGTCGCTGTTCCAGCATGTGTTTTACACAGCGGATGCTCTTCCAGCCTCAACCCAGTACTGGGAAACCCCCATTCACACTCATTCACGCACTCATACACTATGGCCAGTGTAGTTGATCAGTTCCCCTATAGCGCATGTGTTTGGACTGTGGGGGAAACCGGAGCACCCGGAGGAAACCCACAACAACACGGGGAGAACATGCAAACTCCACACAGAAACACACACTGACCCAGCCGGGACTCGAACCAGTGGCTTTTTGCTGTGAGGCGACAGTGTTAACCACTGAGCCACTGTGCTGTCACACCTTAAAATTGTTGTATAAATATTGAAAACTGCCTTTATTGCCAACAGAATAAAACAAATGAGACTTTCTCCAGAAGATAAAACATTATAGGACTTACTGTGAAGATTTCCTTGCTCTGTTAAACATCACTGAGGAGATATTGGAAAAAGAATGAAAGTTTCACCGCAGGCTGAATAATTTTGCCTTCCACTCTTAAATGGTTTCTGCAAAGCCTTTAATCAGAGAAAAGTGTGGCTTTAATACCGTGGTACTGAATGATTACTGTCTTTATATACCATGATATTTACTTGTTTCTTCGAGATGCCATGGTGCGAGTCCAAAAAAAGCTTCAGCCATAATAAGTGTGAGTCATTTATTTAATAATCTGAATGATCCAGCATCCGCCCAGATGATCTGCAGGTGTGGATCTGTCTGTGCCAGGAGCTGCAGATCAGCTCTTGAACTCACTGCACTGCCCCTCACTGCAATATACTGCGCTAACCAGGAGGCAGAACAGGGTTACTGGAATAAATAATGATAAATATATTAGATTTAATAAATATTTAGAGAGTAGTATATCAGCAGACTACAGGAATAAATAATTATAAATATATAAAACATATGATGATGATGATAATTATAACAACAACAACAACAACAACAATAATAATAATAATAATAATAACAACATTAATAATAAAAAATAAATAATAATAATAATAATAATCTTTCAGCTCACTACAGGAATAAATCATAATATAAATATTAAATATATGAAAACATAATATGATAATAAAAATATTTTAGCATAACAATAGTAGTAATAACAATATTAATAATAATCTGTCAGCATTATACAGGAATAAATGATAATAGATTAAATAAAAATAATAATAATAATAATAATAATAATAATAATAATAATAATAACAATCTTTTAGCACACTACAGAAATAAATAAAATAATAATAATAATAATAATAATAATAATAATAATAATAATAATAATAATAACAATCTTTCAGCATACTACAGGAATAAATATAATAATAATAATAATAATAATAATAATAATAATAACATCAACAACAACAACAACAACAACAATAGTAATAATAATAATAATAATAATAATCTTTTAGCATACTACAAGAATAAATCATAATAAATATATATTAAATATATGAAAATATATTAAAATTTTATAAAATAAAATACTAATACTAATAATAATAATAATAATAATAATACTAACAGCAATTTAGCAGACTACTTGAATAAATAATATTACATTTATTAGATATAATAAATATATGAAATAATAATTCAGCAAACCACAAGAATACACAATAGATATAATAATAATAATAATAATAATAATAATAATAATAATAATAATAATAATAATAATGTAATATTAATAATAACAATAGTAATAATAATAATAATAATAATAATAATAATAATTATTATTATTTATTATTATTATTATTATTATTATTATTATTATTATTATATAATTATAGTCATATTAATTATAACAACAACAGTAATAATAATTATAATAAAATAATAATAATCTTTTAGCATACTACGAAAATAAATCATAATAAATATATATTAAATATATGAAAATATAATAATATTTTCTAAAATAATAATAATAATAATAATAAATATAATAACAATAATTCAGCAGACTACATAAATAAATAATATTGCATTTATTAGATTTAATTAATATATAAAAGTATATGATAGTAATTCAGCAAAAACAACAGCATAAACTAAATTTGAGTTGTTTTATAACTTTCTTTTTACCTTTGAGGTACAACAATATATATATATAATTGCCATTTTTTGTGACCTGTTAAGAGCTTCTGCAGTCACTGTGTAAATTAGCTACGGTTTTAGTAATGTCAAAGAGTCTGAATTCACACATGATCATATCTGTGAGACTCTAAGATCTGGGTTTACTGTAGGTTTAACGCTCTTTAATAGCTGTACACTGTAATATAGCGCAGTGAAGGCTTTCTCTCAGCTCAGACGCGCTGATATAATGAACAAACTCATAACTCAACTCATATTAGGTGCAGAAAGACGGGAGCGTGTGGCTTTTCTGTCAGCGTTTCTCCAAATGAGTCCTTCAGAAACACACGTGTGTGTGGAGAAGTGTGTGCGTCTTACCTTCCTCAAGACACAAAGGTGTGTGTTGTAGTAGTGTGTGTGACTTTATTCATTATTATTATTCAGTTTTCTGTATTTTGTGATTTAAGTTTTCATTTTTCACTATCTATTTCTGCTTCTGAATTGCATTTTGGGAGCTCAATAAACTTTTAACCTATAAACTATTAGCATTTATGACATCAGCTATTTAAGATGCATCAAAAATT
Organism: Danio rerio; assembly: GCF_049306965.1. Classification (NCBI taxonomy): domain Eukaryota; kingdom Metazoa; phylum Chordata; class Actinopteri; order Cypriniformes; family Danionidae; genus Danio; species Danio rerio. The sequence goes on along the minus strand of NC_133200.1, from coordinate 638,347 downwards.
CCCATCCTGAGAATAAAATAAAAGTGTTTAAGTGGTGTTTAGTTTAAAAGATGGACAATTTGAAGTAGCAATGCATCATTATCTGTCCTGAGCTTTAATTTCTGCATGCAAAAAGGCAAAAGAGCTGGAGCTTTATGTAGCTCTCTCTGTAAAAGAGCCATTCACAGAAGTTAAGCTCAGCAATTCAACAATCCTCAATGCGATGTCCTCAAAAACAGCTGCTCCTTTATTACTCCTCTATGTGTGTTCAGAGGAAGGGTGTGGTGGGCATTAATGTCATGATGACGTCGCCGGACACACACATATTGGACTGATGTGATGAAAAGTAGGTTTTGGCAGCGCTGGGTTGATCCTCAAGACCCTCCATTGTTAGAGAAGGCAGTGTTTTCAGACTCTGAAATGAGCTCTTTGTGTTTGCCGAGGTCTAACTAAGTCTATTCAATCACAGGTAACAAAGCAGACCACCCACTGAAGCCTGCGTTTTACACTTGGCCTTCAAATGCTGGGTGAAATCAGAAAGACCGCTTTGACAATTGATTAATGGTGTACAATAGTACTTCCTCTGAGGCGTTTGAGTTGGAGAGACTCAATTGAAACACCTTTTTACCTTCATTGTGATTAAATACTATAGAAAAAGCACAGTGCAGGGAGAAAGGGAAAGGTTGGATTGGGAAAAGTCTCTAAAGCCTGGTTTATACTTCTGCGTCAAGTGACCGGCGTGACCCACGGTGTATGCAACGCGCGTAGCTGTGCATTTATACTTCTGCTGCTGTCTCTGTCGGTCTGCATTCACACTTCCGAAACGCTAGTTGGCAGTAGATGTTCATGTTCCTCTGTGTCGAGTTTCTTCTCTGCTGTTTTGCTTTTCCTGAACACTTCCGGGATGTACAAGTGGCTCAAACTCGCTCATCCGGCGGCTGTACAACAACTTTAACTATGAGGTGAACACAAAACAAAACTTTCCATCCGTAGCTCCTTCACAGGACTCCACACTTGTAAACAATCGCTCCATCGGGCTCGCGTCATTTGCGCAGCTCTCGGTCCGGCCCAGACTCGTCAGCGCTACCAAGCCGACCAATCACAGAGCTTGCGCTATGCATTGTTGCGACGTGTAGTTACATTTTTTGAGAGGTGCACGTCAGTGACGACGATGGCCACGGCGAAGGGCTATGCATCAGCGCCGTAGCATACGCCCGCGTTTGACGCAGAAGTATAAATCAGCCTTAAGTCAGGACTTTGAGGGTTAGTTCACGCTAAATTAGATTTTTCTGGCATTGATTATTTGTTTTATGGTGTTCCAGTGATCCTGAGATCTTCGTTCGATTTTTGGAAGACAAATTAAAGGGATTGTTCACCCAAATATTTCAATTCTGTCATCATTTATTTATTACACTGCAAAAATTCTGTTCGGACTTAGTGTTTTTGTCTTGTTTTTAGTCTCAATATCTAAATATTCCTTAATCATGATGCATCAGACGAGCAAAAAAGACACTGGCTGCGTCTGAAACCGCCTACTACTCAGTAGGTACTGCATTTAAATGTAAACGTACTACTCGGCCGTTAGAAAAGTGCGTTCTATACAGTATGAACGTGAAAAGTATGAATGGAATTTGGACGTACTACATCCGCCATTTTGTCATGGTCATACCTGCGTCAATTGCGTCGCTTTACTCCCATTTATGAATTCGCTCGCGGGGCATCATGGGATAGCGCAGCATGCATGGGATGCGCACTCTGATTTTTGAATTCTATGAATTCGGACATACTACTCTGCTCACATACTGATTTTAGCGTACTATATAGTATGGAAGTATGCGGTTTCGGACGCATCCACTGTGTTGCTTTCAGAATTAATAAATCAAAATTAGGTGAGCTTCTCCTTAAAATAAGCAAAATAATCTGCCAATGGGGTAAGCCATGTAATCTTGTTTAACATGATTTGGGTACTCCGTTGGCAGGTTGTTTTGAAAAAGCTGAACAGCCAGCCTGATCTCACGAGAAAACGTAAGTATTTTACCTTTTGCCAGTTTAGTGGCTAATTCGTACGAATTCGTACAAGTACAGTCGTACGAAATGGTACGATTTTAAAAAGGAGGCGTGGCACCTGACCCCACCCCTAACCCCAACCATCATTGGGGGATAAGCAAATCGTACTAAATTGTACGAATTAGATCGTACGAATTCATACGAATTAGCCACTAAATGAAAAAGTTACGAATTGCCGTGAGATTGTGTTGGAACAGCTGAACCACTGAAGTCACATGGAATGATTCAACAATGTTTGTGGTTGCTTTGCTGGATATGTTGTTCTGAAAATGTACGAAGGTTTCAAGACTGGTTTATACTTCTGCGTCAAGATACTGACATGACCCATGGCGCATGCAAAGCGGGTAGCTGTGCATTTATACTTCTGCTTCTGTCGCTCTGTACACTTCCGAAACGCTAGCTGGCAGTAGATGTTCATGTTCCCCTGTGTCGAGATTCTTCGCTGAATGCTTTTTCTGAACGCTTCCTGAATGTACAGGTGATTCAAACTCGCTTGTTTTGAGGTAGGAACCGGCGGATGTGCAACAACCTTAACCATGAGGTAAACACAGAACAAAACTTTCCATCCGGAGCTCCTTCACGGGACTCTGCACTTGTAAACACTCGCTCCATCGGGCTCGCGCGGCTCTCAGTCTCGTCCACACTCATCAGCTCTACCAAGCCGACCAATCACAGAGCTTGCGCTTTGGGTCATTGCGAAGTGTGGTTATATTTTTTGAGAGGTGCACGGCGAGGACTATGCATCCATGTGTAGGCTGCGCCGTAGCATACGCGTGCGCTTGACGCAGAAGTATTAATCAGTCTTCAGGGGTGTGTTATTAATAACAGGATTAAAACTCTTGGGTGAACTAACCCCTCCTTCCCACCACACCTCCAAACCAGTCTGAAATATCTTGGTTTCTGTCTGTTTGTGTGTTTTCAGCACTGGTTATGGCGAATGTCTCCTGGATGAGCCCTCGGGGAGGACGTATAACCTTCCTAACCAGCTCCCAGGTCAACTCTACAATGCCAACCGGCAGTGTGAACTCATGTTCGGCCCTGGATCACAAGTCTGTCCGTTTATGGTACGACGCCACATTCCACAAATGACCCCTTGTAATAAATACTCTTCCCATTTAATGATGGGGGATCCCAACTGTGTTTGACCTTTCTGTTGTTTATTGGTGGTTCTGGTCATGAGGTTCTTGTAGTGCCAAATTTTACTTTACTAACCACCAAAATCCATTCTCATACAAATGACCTCAACTCTCGAGCACTTGGGATAAGATAGATTCACCAATATTGAAGTCATTATCTCTCGGTTTTGACCTGAAATGTCTGTTCATTTATAATATGATGATTCATCCCTTTTAATGATGAGCTCCTTTGTACATTAGTCAATTAATGACCTGGGAATACCAGACTCTCCTTGGGGATCCCAACTGTCTGTTTGACCTTGGTGTTGTTTATTTTTGGTTCATCGGGTTCTTGTAGTGGCAAAGTTTACTTTACTAGCCACCAAAAACCAATCTCATACAAATGACCTCAACTCTCGAGCACTTGGGATAAGATAGATTCACCAATATTGAAGTGATTATCTCTCGGTTTTGGTCTGAAATGTCTGTTCATTTATGGTACGACACCACACAATCCACAAATGATCCCTTGTTTTATTAAATTGTCCTTTTTAGCGATGAGTTTCTTTGTGCATTGGTCTATCATCCTTTTAGAAGGCAGATTAGTCATTTAATGACCTGGGAATAGCAGACTCTCCTTGGGGATCCCAACTGTGTGTTTGACCTTTCTGTTGTTTATTGGTGGTTCTGCTCATGGGGTTCTTGTCGTGTCAAAGTTTACTTTACTAACCACCAAAATCCAATTTTATACAAAATTCTCGACTCTCGAGCCCTTGGGACGGGGTAGATTCAACAATATTGAAGTTATTATCTCCCAAATTTGTCCTGAAATTACCTTTAAATGTATGAAAACACTGGTGGACACATTTTTCCTTGTTTCAACAATTTAGTTTCATTCATGATCAGCAAGTCCGTGTTGACATCCATTTTGACATCCAGCTTCAATCAAATATCAGATTAAGTTCTGTTCGATTGTATTTGTTGGTTAAATTTTCAGACCTACAGTATTGGTGGTTCTGGTCGTCGGGTTCTTGTAGTGCCAAATTTTAATTTACTAACCACCAAAACCCATTCTCATATAAATGACCTCAACTCTCGAGCACTTGGGACAGGACATATTCATCAATATTGAAGTCATTGTTTCTTCATTTTGGCCTGAAATGTCTGTTCATTTATAATATGATGATTCATCCCTTTTAATGATGAGCTCCTTTGTACATTAGTCAATTAATGACCTGGGAATACCAGACTCTCCTTGGGGATCCCAACTGTCTGTTTGACCTTGGTGTTGTTTATTTTTGGTTCATCGGGTTCTTGTAGTGGCAAAGTTTACTTTACTAGCCACCAAAAACCAATCTCATACAAATGACCTCAACTCTCGAGCACTTGGGATAAGATAGATTCACCAATATTGAAGTGATTATCTCTCGGTTTTGGTCTGAAATGTCTGTTCATTTATGGTACGACACCACACAATCCACAAATGATCCCTTGTTTTATTAAATTGTCCTTTTTAGCGATGAGTTTCTTTGTGCATTGGTCTATCATCCTTTTAGAAGGCAGATTAGTCATTTAATGACCTGGGAATACCAGACTCTCCTTGGGGATCCCAACTGTCTGTTTGACCTTGGTGTTGTTTATTTTTGGTTCATTGGGTTCTTGTAGTGCCAAAGTTTACTTTACTAGCCACCAAAAACTATTCTCATACAAATGACCCCAAATCTCGAGCACTTGTTATGGGTTAGATTTACCAATACTGAAGTCATTATTTCTCCATTTTGGCCTGTTATGTCTGTCCATTTATGATACGACACGACACATTCCACAAATAACCCCTTGCTATATTGAATCGTCCCTTTTAGTGCTGAGTTCCCTTGTGCATTGGTCTATTATCCCTTTGGGAGACCGATTAGTCATTTAACAGTCTGGGAATAGCAGACTCCGCTTGGGTATGGCTAATTTGTGATTGACCTCTGTGTTGTTTATTGGGGATTCTAGTCATTGGGTTCTTGTAGTGCCAAAGTTTACTTTACTAACCACCAAAATCCATTCTCAAACAATGGCCACAACTCTCAAGTACTTGTTATGGGACAGATTAACCAATATTAAAGTCATCCCTGCTGAAAAATCCAGCTTAAACCGGCCTAGGCTGGTTGGCTGGTTTTAGCTGGTCAACCAGGCTGGTTTTAGAGGGGTTTTGGTCACTTCCAGGCTGGTTTCCAGCCATTTCCAGCCTGGTCATAGCTGGTCAGGCTGGGAGATGACCAGCTAAAACCAGCTTGACCAGCCTAGCCAAGCTGGGAGTCCAGCCAAAACCAGCTATATCTAGCTTAAACCAGGCAGGTCAAGCTGGTTTTAGCTGGATTTGGCTGGTCATTTTCCAGCCTGACCAGCTAAGACCAGGCTGGAAATGGCTGGAAACCAGCCTGGAAATGGCCAAAGCCCCTCTAAAACCAGGCTGTTCAACCAGCTAAAACCAGCCAACCAGCTTAGGCTGGTTTAAGCTGGATTTTTCAGCAGGGATCATCTCTCCATTTTGTCCTGAAATGTCTCTTGTCGTCTGCAGAAACAGTGCAAGCGTCTGTGGTGCACCAGTGCTGAAGGTGACCATAAAGGATGCCGAACACAGCACATGCCGCTCGCTGATGGGACGGATTGCGGATATGGCATGGTAAGACACTTCCCCAATGCTTTCATCCTTGTGTTTTTGTCTGGCGCCCAGTCGTGCGTTAAACTGAAATGTCAAAGCTGATGAGAATGGTAATGTGAGCTAGCGTAGCTGGTTTACTCGGGGAACTTATTCTTGCTCGTGACATTAGCTGCCCAAACACTGAGTCCGATAAACATAGTGGTGTCCCACATGATTGGGAAGATCTAACAAGGTAGAAACAAAGAGTGTTAGGAGATGATCTGTAAAGAAAACTCCTAAATTGGCAAAGAAAGGAAATGCATAAACAGTTAAACTAGTTTGTAAGTGTTCAGATGTCTTGTTTTCTTAGTAGTGTCTACTTAATCCAACATGATAGGAAAGATCTAACAAGCTAGAACAAATAGAGATATGAGACAGCCTGTAAAGGAACTCTTCAGTTGGCAAGAAAGGGAAATGCATAAACTGTGGAGATTGGATTGTAAGTGTTTGGATGTCGTGTTTTGTCTCACCTCTACAATGCTACGCTAATTAGCCACATGAAGGTCTTTGCTGTTGAATTGTGAGCTAGCATTGCTGGTTTACTTGGGGAACTCATTCTTGTCCGTGCCATTAGCTGCCCAAACACTAAGTCTGAATAATTTAGTGTTGTCTACTTAATCCAGCATGATTGGGAAGATCTAACAAGCTAGAAACAAAGAGTAATAGGAGATCATCTGTGAAGGAAACTCTTCAGAGGGCAATAAAGGGAAATGCATAGACCTGGAAGTCTGGTTTGTAAGTGTCTTATTTTCTTAGAAGTGTCTACTTAATCCAACATGATAGGAAAGATCTAACAAGCTATAACAAACAGAGATATGAGACAGCCTGTAAAGGAACTCTTCTTTTGGCAGTAAAGAGAAATGCATGGGAAGTCTGGATTGTAAGTGTTCGGATGTCGTGTTTTGTCTCACCTCTACAATGCTATGCTAATTAGCCGCATTAAGTTCATTGCTGCTGGAATGTGAGCTAGCATTGCTGGTTTACTTGGGGAACTCATTCTTGTCTGATTAATTTAGTGGTGTCTACTTAATCCCGCATGATTGGGAAGATCTAACAAGCTATAAACAAACAGAGATATGAGACAACCTGTAAAGGAACTCTTCAGTTGGCAATGAAGGGAAATGCATAAACTTGGGAGTCTGGTTTGTTAGTGTTTGCATGTCTTGTCTTCTTAGTAGTGTCTACTTAATCCCACATGGTAGGGAAGATTTAACTAGCTTGAACAAACAGAGATATGAGACAACCTGTAAAGGAACTCTTCAGTTGGCAGTAAAGAGAAATGCATGGGAAGTCTGGCTTGTAAGTGTTCAGATGTCGTGTTTTGTCTCACCTCTACAATGCTATGCTAATTAGCCGCATTAAGTTCATTGCTGCTGGATCTTTGAGAGCTGAAGCCTTTGAAATCAAACACCGGCCGCGGATCACCTTGTTGTGAACCCATGACCCCAAAACCTCTTTAACAGCGTGGGTGAGTGGGTCACCGGTCTGACAGTTTTAGAGAGTCTTGGGTTTAGACCAACACAAAAGACGCCACTTTCAGAGAGAAGAGCTGCAGAAGGAGGAGGGGGGGGGGGGGTCACTCTTTACTTCTGCTTTAACTCTTTAACCGCTGGAGAAACTAGCCTTTCTAGTTGTAGTAGTTGATTTATATAGCATGTTTTTACAGTACAGAGTTGATCAAAAGTGCTGAACACAATCAATACTACCTAAAATAACAAACACACAGCCAATAAATAACAACTAAAGCATAACACAAACCTCTCCTCGCTCTGAATGCTCAAATGCCAAAGAATGAAGACGCAATTTCAGAAGGTTTCTAAAAACAAGTAAAGCTGGAGTGTGTCTAATGCAGGGGTGGGCAAACTCGGTCCTGGAGGGCCAGTGTCCTGCACAGTTTAGCTTTAACTCTAATCAAACACACCTGCTTGTAGATTTCTAGTGATCTTGAAGACACTGATCAGCTTGTTCAGGTGTGTTTGATTAGTGTTGGAACTAAACTGTGCAGGTCACCGGCCCTCCAGGACAGAGTTTGCCCATCCCTGGTCTAATGGGAGGTGGAAGCATTTTGAAGCAAAAGCCCAATCCCCTTACACCAGGTACAGACTGCTCTGATGACCCTAATGACCTACCAGGACTATATACATGTAAGAGAGCTGATCAATAAGGAGGTCCCTGCTGAAAAATCCAGCTTAAACCATCCTAAGCTGGTTGGCTGGTTTTAGCTGGTCGGTTTAGAGGGGTTTTGGCCACTTCCAGGCTGGTTTCCAGCCATTTCCAGCCTGATCTTAGCTGGTTAGGCTGGAAAATGACCATTTAAAATCAGTTAAAACCAACTTGACTAGCCTGGTTTTAGCTGGACATAGCTGGTTTTAGCTGGGCTCCCAGCCTGGCTAGGCTGGTCAAGCTGGTTTTAGCTGGTTATCTCCCAGCCTGACCATCTAAGACCAGGCGGAAATGAAACTAGCCTGGAAATGGCCAAAACCCAACTAAAATCAGGCTGGTCGACCAGCTAAAACCAGCCAACCATCCTAGGCTGGTTTAAGCTAGATTTTTCAGCAGGGGTGCCAGACCATTTAAGGATTTACACAAAAACTAATAACTTTAAAATCGATTCCGAGCGAATTTAATGTTCGGCAGTATCTGAATTCAACCAAAAGAGCTAAAGTCAGGCTGGTGGCTGGGAAAGCAGAAACCTTTCTCGTTCTCATTAACCATGGGACAGTACGTGAGGGGCGCTTGTTGGTTTTTCTCACCGGTGTCTGATTAAAGCCACAAGAGCATGAAAGAGTTCAAGTCAGTGTTAAACTTATAATCATTACTCATTAGCGAAACAGACCTCCCATTTTGTCTCGCGCCTTGGGTATGTTTATTAACGCTCCAGCATTCTGGAGACTGTAATGGAGGGTTTGCTCAAACAAACATCCCAGCGGGCACCTGGATGTCAAAACGACGTCAAATTGACATGCAGAATAAAGTCGAGAACATGTCAAATATAAAGACATATAACAAAATAACGACACAAAAGGTTTTAGAGCTTAAGAAAAGTTGTATTCGTCTAAAGGTTTCAATTCCAAATGTACACATTTTGTATCCCTACAATGCATTTAAACTGCCCTGATGTCAAAAATCAGCATCTAACATCACACTAAACTATTTGACCTTAAATTCACAGTAAATTACTAGCTAATAATTGCATTACTTTCACAGTAAATACTGTATGTAAACTCACAGTAAATTATCATGACGTAGTTCATAGTTTCTGCGATTTTGTTGCATTAAATTACTGTGAAATTTCATCCATATAGTGTAACTTCACAGAAGACAGTAAAGTCCATTACTGTGATTTCACAGCATTATCTTGTAGAATTAATCATAATTTATTGTGAAGCAGGCTGCGCGCAGCTATTCATTCTGACATTTACCCTGACTTTGAAGAAAGTTTAGGTGTTTAACAGTGTTTGGTTTAATAAATCAATTACTTTTGTCCCAGTTTATTACATTTTTGGCTAAGCAAAGTTATGTTCATCTAAAAATATTTAATATTTCCATGTTAACCGTTTAAATACAGGTGAAGTGCATCCAAAAATGAAAATTTATTATGAAATTCATGTTGTTTCAAAACAGGATGATTTTCTTTCAAGCTATTGTTGAAGATGTAACCTAATTGTTTGGGGCTGCAATAACATTCTGTTATTTCTAAGTAGCTGAAAAAAGTGCCAATACTAGCATAAAGGCTCATTTGTAGTAATGTGTATGCTGAATAAAATAAAAAGAGATTGAATTTCTATAACAAACATGAAAAAGATATAGCCCTTTGTACAGTAATTAGCTTCAATCATGCAATTTCACTATAAAAGTCTGAATACAATATATTACTGTGAATTTTTACAGTTAAATCCTGTAAAGTGATTCGGTCACACTTTACAATAAGGTTCATTAGTTAATGTTAATTAATGCATTTGCTAACATGAACAAACAATTAATAATACATTTACTACTGTATTTGCTTATGTTAGAAATACAGTAAAATACAGTATAAAATAAATACAGTAGTTCATTGTTAGTTCATGTTAACTCATGGTGGATTAACTAATGTTAACAAGCATGGACTTGGATGTTAATAATGCATTAGTAAATGTTTAATTATGATTAATAAGTGCTGTACATGTGTTGTTCATGATTAGTTCATGTTAGTAAATGCATTAACTATTGAACCTTATTGTAAAGTGTTACCAGTGATACTAATGTAATTTACTGTGACATATTACAGTAACATTCACAGAAATCTGGACATTTCTTTACAGTGTAGCTATGCTTCCATACATCTATTTTTATGGACATTTTGGAATATCGCATTAACAAATATGCGCATAAAATGCAATGGAAACTCTTTTAATGAATAATTTCCAGTATGCGCAAGTCATGTGATTTTGTTATAAGAGATCATGTGATGATAATAACATCATTAATGGGCAAACCAGCAGGTTGATTGTCACCCCAGTGGTTCAGTATTATTATGATCCTCTTATTATTACCTCCAGAACTATCCTGAGCATCTCTGCTCTTAAAGCTTATCGCATGCCTCTAAAATTCACCACGTCTTCATTGCATTTGGTCTTCTGAGATGCAAGTAATTTATTATATAATAAAAAGGCTTCTCCAGCGGCTCCAATCTCAGCAAATGACATTGCTCTATTTGATATTTGGTGCTGGTGACGCAGTGGCGCAGTAGTTAGCGCTGTCGCCACACTGCAAGAAGTCCCGGCTGAGTCAGTTGGTGTTTCTGTGTGGAGTTTGCATGTTCTCCCTGCATTCATGTGGATTTCCTCTGGGTGCTCCGGTTTCCCCCACAGTCCAAAGACATGTGGAAGGGCATCCACTGCGTAAAACATATGCTGTATGTTGGTGGTTCATTCCACCGTGGCAACCCCATATTAATAAGGGACTAAGCCGAAAAGAAAATGAATGAATGAATAAATGAATATTTGATGCCAGTTTATCAGCAAGTGACGGTTTTGTTCGTCTTGGACTCGTTGGATGGAAACGCAGCATTAATCGCAAATCTTGTGATATTCCAGCTTTGCACATAAATTTAATTCAACCCAGGCTTATTCTGATATTATAACTCTGTATACATTTTTGAAGAGCGCCAAATATGTCCCAGGGGGCACATTTTTTTTGCAGTTTTTGTTTTCGCTTATCCACCAGAGGGCACTGTGTACACTTTTTCAGTTTTAAATTTTCTCTTGCGAGTGCCATTCATGCCTGCTGTTCTCAGGTAAATCCACAAGAGGGTGCTGTCAACTCACTGACCGACTGATCAATACTCCCACTTCCTTTCCTAAACTCAACCGACTTATCCAATCAACTTAATTTTTGTAAATGCTGTATTTTGTAGTGTTTTTATTGCTTGTTTTTAGTGAATATCTGCAGCAATATAGCGATGCCCTTAACAAATTTCCTGTCAAGGACAATAAAGTTTACTACTACTAAAACTACTACGACAGTGTTTTCAAACACACAGATTGACCAGCGTCCACCCCCTTTCCTAAACCCAACCGATAGTGTTTTCAAAAGCAATCCAGAAAAGCCTGATTTTTACCACGTTTTCAGATTTGATCACAGTCTTAACCTTATATTTGCTTGTCTGTTTTATTTTTTGGCTTTTGTTTTTCTTTTACCTGCTTTCTGGAATTGTTCTTCACCGAACTCCAACCCTGTCGTCACGTTAAACTCTGCTCTACAGCTCAAATCCTCCGACATACACCACGAGTTACTGGACAATCTGGAAGCAGCGGAAAAGTCGTTCATACGGTGGTCAGCTGCTAGCACGTAAAGGAACGGCGTCATACCACGTGTAGCATTCGTTTTAAAGACGAAACGCAGCCATAGGCTCCTCTGGCTACATAATTTGCGCTCTTCAGAAATGTCTATAGGGCTACGTTTTCAGAATGAGCCTCTGTTTATTTAATTAACACCTTTGGATGAAAACATCATCAAAAATTATTTAAAGGACTTTCCTGTAATAGATTTTTGTTGTGCTTTTTTTTTAATGTTAGACGTCTATTTGATGTTGTTTTCAAAATTTAAATCGATCAGCATTTATATATGCATTTTTTTTTTATCAGCATTAACTTTTGAGGAACGCTTGAGCTTCTTAACACACTTCCAGATTTTACATTAGATGGCGATTCAACACAGAGACCAAAAATGTGTGTCAAACAAAAGTCCATGAAAAGACTTTGAACCCAAACACTGAAACACTCAGAGCAAACATTAGCAGTTCGAGAGCCTGATATGTTTATGCCTGGTTTTACAAACTTCAGACTGCCAATGCTTGAGCGTATAAAAACACACGCTGACTGGCACATGTTTATCCTTGTTTCAACTCACACTGGGTCAGATTTCCTGAGAGTCTAGCTCACTCATGATCAGCCGGTTCATGTTGACATCCAGCTTCAATCAAGTGACAGATGAATTATTTCTGCTTGATTGTATTTGCTGGTTAAATTTCCAGACCTTCAGTTGAATTCAGTTATTTGCCCTCCTGTGAGGTACATATTCTACATTTACATTTAGTCATTTAGCAGACGCTTTCATCCAAAGCGACTTACAAATGAGGACAAGGAAGCAATTTACACAACTATAAGAGCAACAATGAAGAAGTGCTGTAGGCGAGTTTCAGGTGTGTAAAGTGTAAGAAGGAAAGCTTTAGGAATGTAAGATTTTTTTTTTTCTCTTTCAATTTTTTTTATTCTCTTTCAAATATTTCCCAAACTATATTTACAGAGCAAGGACATTTTTCACAGTCATCCCTATAATAGTGTAAGTGTTTGAAAGTCTTGTTTGTTTTATTTCGGCTAGAATAAAAGCAGTTTTAATTGTTTTAAACCCATTTTAAGGTCAATATTATTAGCCCCCTTAAGCAATATTAGCAACCCAGGCTCATTGTGGAAACGTAGCCCCGCTGACGTTTCTGGAGGCCGCGAAATACATCCCGGGAGGTACACTGAAAAAAATTATTCAAAGATATTTCCTTGGATTAACTAAATTTTTTTACGTTAAGTGGTTGTAAACAATTTATTTGGGCTGAATTTAAACAGACAAATTAAGTTGAACATTATTAAACTTAATTTGTTTGCTTAAATTCAACATAAATAAATTGTTTGCAACAGTTTTGCATGCAACACTTTTTTCAGTGTACGTATTCGAGCATTTTTTATTTTCGCAAATCCTCGAGAGGCCGCTGTGCGCGCTTTTTCGCGTCTCGAACGCCTCTCGGGAGCACGTGCCGTTCTCTCTCGTGAAAAGCCACCGGAGGCCGCTGCCGAGCGACTGTCCATCCGACTGACTGGCTGAATGACTGAACAACGACTGGGCGGCCCTCCTCCTCCTCCTCCTTCTCTAAACCCAAGCGACGATTTGCAAAAGCCGTCCAGACAAAAAAAGCAAAAGCCCTCGTCCGATTTCGTTTTCAGATCTCGCCGTGTTCTCTGTCGTGAACTTGTTCGCTTTTATTTTTTGGATCCTGTTTTTCATCTTACCTGATTTCTGGAACCGCTCTTCCCCGGACTCGATTCTGGTCATCGTCGTGGCCGGCTCCTCCTCCTTCGGGCCTCCACTCTGCCGACGTAACGCCGCGAGCTACGCGGACAAACTGGTTGTAACGGGAAAGCCCTCCACATCTGTCAGCCGGCGCGAAGAAGAGGAGGAGCAGCGTCACACCGCCCCGCAGCGTTCGCTCGAAAAAAAACAAAATACGGCCATATGTACCTCCGGCCACGGAATTGGCGATCTCCAGAAACGTCCGCGGGGCTACGTTTCCAGAATGAGCCTGGGTTGAATATTAGTGTTGGATTGTCTCCAGAACAAATCACTGATATACAATGACTTGCCTAATTACCCTAACTTTACCCTAATTACCCTAGTGAAGCCTTTACATGTTGAATCTAATCTAACATTATTTACTGTCATCATGGCAAAGATAAAATAAACCAGAAATGAGTAGAAATTAGTTATTAACACTATCATGATTAGAAATGTGTTAAAGAAATCTGCTCTGAAAGGAATATACAGGAGGGCGAATAATTCAGACTTGTATATTGTATAATTGCTAGATTCAGAACTGAACCACCAGTTTAGAAGCACTCAAACAGATCATGCCGAATGGAGTAGTTACTGCGTGACTCTTTACAAAAACAGGAACACAAAGGGTCTTTTTTTTTGGCGGGCTCGCACCCCTCACGGCCCCCGCACCTTTGTTTGTGGTGCTGAGAGTGTTTGAAGTGGCAGAAGTTGAAAGAAAAGCGTCTGGGCTCACCTGCCCGTCTCCAGCTCTTTAATGTGGGAAGATCCTCACCACGGTTTGTTCAAATTATCTCCGTCTTTCAGTCTCTCTTATTTATCTCCAAACATCGGCCTTTTGATCCCCTTTAAGCTGGTATATGGACCACTATGTGCAGTTGAGGTCAGATTTATTAGCCCCCCTGTTAAGCTTTAATCCTTTTATACTTCCCCTCCCAATTTCTGACAGAGAATGAGTATTATATGGGAGATTCTGCCAGAAATGTACATCATCTGTCCCTGAAATAAAGACATAAATACAGTGAATAAAAAGTATTTCATCCCAAACATGTCTAAAATGGACTGATGGTTGATTTCTGTGAGTGGTTCTGTTAAGGAACATGTCATTCATTTGGTTTTCAGATTGTTTTTCTATATTAAAAACACTGTGCGCTGAACAAACTCTGTCATTCTCCTTGTCTTCAGCCCAGTTAAACCTACAGCTTTCATTCATTCATTCATTCATTCATTTTCTTTTCGGCTTAGTCGCTTTATTAACCTGGGGTTGCCACAGTGGAATGAACCACCAATTTATCCAGCATATGTTTTGCCCTTCCAGCCTCAACCCATCACTGGGAAACACCCATTCACACTCATACACTATGAACAATTTAGATGCAAACTCCACACAGAAATGCCAACTGACCCAGCCGAGGCTCGAACCAGAGACCTTCTTGCTGTGAGGCGATTGTGCTACCCACTGCGCCACCGTGCTGCCCCATTCTACAAATAAATACTACAAATATATAATACAAATACTTTACAACTGACCTCATGTTTCTGTCAGTCCTGTCACATTAAATTGAGCATATAATGCTGCATTACACAGTTGAGGCTTTGACTCGGAAGTAAACTCATTTGATGGAGAAGAAGCTGACAGTGTTAATCATTGAATTGTATGATTTTTTTGAGGATGACAAGCTTAAGTCAGACCCTGTCATGTTTTTATTAGTGAAAATGTACGTTTCTGGTAGAATGTCTCATGTACTCGTCACCATTATTCTCAGAAGACATATTTATAAAGGGGCGGTTGACTTGAAACGTTCACCGGATGCTGACAGCAACCACAGAAATCCATATATGCAGAGAAAACACATCTAATTAGTTTACAAATGAAGTTATGCATAATACAATGGAACAGTATTGAACACATGAAGAAAGGAAGGTGTAGTTGGGCAGTGAAAGCCCAGACAGCAGCTGAAATCTCTCAGTAGTTCTTCAGCAAGCCTCTGCCCTTCCTCAGTGTATATGAAGATCAGCTGATTCAGTCCAACATCTACATCAGCAGGAGGATGAAGATGGACATTTCAGCAGGACAATGATTCAAAACACAGCCAAGTAAACTCTCAGACGCTTTCAGAGAAAGAAAATCAAGCTGTAGAATGGCCCAGCCAATCACCTGAACCGAATCCAATAGAGAACACAGAGTAAAGCTTAGCTTTGAGGAGACCCACAGAAGCATCAAGACTCTCTGTTGAAGTCTGTGAGAAACTCACACCTGAGAAATATACGAGTCTTCATTCTCCACATGAGAGGTGCCTTTATTTAATTTTTTATGCTTTTTTTTTTTTGCCAAAATCTTCTTCAATTGCATGTCAGCAGCTCCTTTAGAGATATTATTCCCAGGAAAAAAACATGACGATGTGTTCAATAATTATTTTCCCAGCGGCACAGAGTCATACACAGTATCACATGCAGTGAAACTCTTACACCAGCGGCTCCCAACAGGGGGGTCCCGGCCCTCAAAGGGGCCTCAGCAAGCTTTGTGGGGGGGTCACGTCATATTTTTAATAATTTGTAGCAATTTAAAATTAGGAGAACGATTATGTTTCCATAGGTTATTTTATCACCTGGCTGGCCCAAAAATGGCCCATTTTGTAATTCATGCTCCACAAAAAACTCTCACTGATTCCCCTTCAGCAGCTAATATTAATGACCCAAGCGCACTGGAGCAGGTGACGGAGCCGGATATTGAGTCACAGCGCTAGCAAAACTGGAAACATCAAGATAGTTACCTGAACTGTGGTTTTATTTTCTCGAAGCAAAGAGTTCCTGACCCAGCCACAGTGCATTATCCATTCTGAAAACGTAGTCCCGGGGACGTTTCTGGAGACAGCAAATTATGTAGCCAGAAGTTTGTGTGGCTGCATTTCACTTTTGTAAGCGAACGATACGAGCCGGTGTGACTCTGTTCCCTTTCGCGCTTGCCGGCTGACCGCTTACCTCAGTGTGAAGGGCTTTCCCACCGCAACCAGTTTGTCCGGTTAGCTCGTCGCGTACGTCGGCCGACTTGAAACGCAGAGGGGAGCTGATCACGACCGGGTTCGAGTCCGGGAAGAGCGGTTTCAGAAATCAGATAAGAAAAAAACAGTATTAAAAAAAAAAGTGAACAAGTGAATAACAGGCTGAGAATGTGGTCAAATCCGAAAACAGGGTAAAAAATCAGACGAGGGCTTTTCTTTTTCTGGACGGCTTTTTGGCAAATTGTTGGTTGGGTTTAGGGAAGTGAGCGGGGGGGTGGGTCAATCAGTAAAACTGCTTGAGTTTAGGGGAGGAGGGGGAGGGTGGGTCGGCTGATTGGCTGGTTGCCCAGTCAATCATTCAGCCAGTCGGACGAACAGCGGCGTTCGCGAGAGACGTTCGAGATATGAAAAAGCCTCTCGCGGATTCACATAAACAAAAACTGCACAAATGCATACCTCCCGAGACGTATTTCGCTGTCTCCAGAAACGTACATGGTACTATGTTTTCATAATGAGCGAAAGTTCATACTAACGAACGCATGAGAGCGTCCAAATTAATAAGACATTTGCTGACGAGTCATCCTCAATACCGCAAGATGTACCTAATACAAATGGCCACTGATGTTTTGCTTGTAGATTTTACATTAAGCTAATATTTGTGCATTAACATATCTAGATATAGTGACAAACAAACCGTCTTTTTTTTAAATACTTACTAGCGAAAATATCATTAAATTTGAAGGGGCCTTACAATATTTTCAGGGAAAAAGATGGTCTCAGGCTAAAAAGGTTGGGAACCACTGTCTTACACAACCGCTCGTGGCCTTAACAACAATAACAACATCATAATACCAACAATAAGAATCTAAATCTGGAGGAAGAGAAGAGCGACGTGATGGTCTCAGCGTGAGGATCATAATTGCTTTGATTCTTTGTAGTCCCCTAACGTTCCCCCCTCGTCCCCTAGGCCTCTTTCTCTCTCTGTCCTGAATTCTCCGCTGCTTCCCTCGCAGGGTTCTGGACTGAGTAATGTGGTCACATGACCCCGCGGCCGGTCTGTCATCCGGATCACTGAGCCCTACGCTAACAAGGGCGTCCCATCACTTGCCGTCTATAAATACCAACACCTCCCTCCCTCCCTTGCTAGTGAGCGAGCACAGGCAGTCAATCCGGCTCCTGTCATCTCCAGGGTGAGCCGGTCCGCCATCCGCACTCCTTTGAAGAGCCATGAATACGTGCTCGTGGGAGGGTCTCAATAGCATGAGAACTGGGGGCGCTTTTCAAGAACACTATTGAGAAGACCACCAGCATGCACTTGTTTTAGATCCTGGCATCCCACTCAGGCTTTTAAACTTGAAGTTGGTCATTTATTTTAATTGTGCAAGCTGTTCTTTTCAGCTTGGGGACTGTAGGGAACGTTAGCAGCGGTCTGGGGTAAAGCTTCACCCTATACACTACCTGACAAAAGTCTTGTCGCCTATCCAAGTTTTAGGAACAGCAAATAACAGTTTGTCTTCTAGTTGATGATTTGGTATCAGAAGTGTCTCTATGAAAGGTGAAGGCCTCTAGATTTTGCTGATTTGAGCTCAATAAATCTGATCATGTCTTGATGTTGACTGATTTGATTAGGACAGTGCGGTCTGACTCTGCTCAGACTAAAGTCTCATCACTGAACAGAAATAATGTCCAGTATAGAATATAAAGTCCTGCTGCAGTGGAGACAGAATGAAGATTGTGTCTGACTCCATCATGAGCTTGGAGGACTGCATCCATACATCTCTGACATGACTCACATCACTGATTAATAAAGTCATCTGGAATGAAGAAGAAAGCTTCAGCAGGATCCCAGAGTTCATCAAGAGTCTTTGTGTTCATCTTCAACACCTCCTCCTTCATCAGCTCAATAATGTTCATGTCTGGTGACTTGGCTGGCCAATCCTGGAGCACTCTCTGCTTTCAGGAGCTTTGATGTGGAGGCTGAAGTATGAGCAGGAGTGCTATCCTGCTGGAGAATTGTCCCTCTCCTGTGGTTTGTAATGTAATGGGCAGCACAGATGTCTTGATACCTCAGGCTGTTGATGTTGTAGATCTCTCGCACGCCCCCATACTAAATAAACCCCAAACCATGACTTCTCCTTCACCAAACTTGACTGATTTCTGTGAGAGTCTTGGTGCATGCTGGTTCCAGTAGGTCTTCTGCAGTATTGGTGATGATTGATGCAGATCAGCAGATGATCCATGGAGAAATCCACCTTCTGACACTTTCACACATCATCAACTAGAAGTTATTATCTGCTGCTCTGACAACTGGGGTCCACCACAAGACTACTTCTCAACAATAGGGTGTATGGCTTAATGTTCACTTTTGTTTGTTTACGGTACTATGAGGTACATATTTGTGCTTTTTTGGTATTAATATGTACCTTTAAAGACCTGTATGGTAAAAAAAAATCCCATTTAAAGACTACCGCCCCAGTGACCGAGTGTAAAGGTGAATTAGTTTATTGAGTCTGGATTGCTGTGTGCTTTGCATTTCATCCAAGTCCACAACCCCACACACTGCAAACACACACCCAGAGTTTTGCAACTGCGGGGGTTCAGTGCATTGTTTAACAGCAGCTCATTTACATTAATTAAATGAATGACTGCTTTTATCCAAAACGATTTGCTAATGAGGACAAGAGAAGCACTTTAAGTCATCAGAGAGTAGCGGTACATAAATGCTGAAGTCTAGGTTTATGTATAAATCCAAGCATACGGAAAGGAGCGAGTGTGTCCTACCAGCCTGATCTCATGAGAATGCATACGTATTTTACGCTTTGTCAGTTTAGTTGCTAATTCGTACACTGCAAAAAATGCCTTTCTAACTTAGATTTTTTTGTCTTGTTTCTAGTCCAAATATCTACAAATTCTTAAATCAAGGAGCATTTTCTGGACAAGCAAAACATACTGTCTTGTTTTAAGAAATAATATGCCAAAATGAAGTGAGTTTTTCCTCAAATCAAGCAAAATAATCTGCCAATGGGGTAAGCAAAATAATCTTGTTTTTTGATTTGTGATAAGATTATTTTGCTTACCCCACTGGCAGATTATTTTGCTTGATTTAAGGAAAAACTCACTTCATTTTGGAATATTATTTCTTAAAACGAGACAATATGTTTTGCTTGTCTAGAAAACTCTTCTTGATTTAAGAACTTTTAGATATTTGGACTAGAAACAAGACAAAAAATCTCGGTAAGAAAAGCATTTTTTGCAGTGTACAAATTCGTACTAGTTCAGTCGTGCAAAATTGTATGATTTAAAAAGGAGGCGTGACACCTAACCCCACCCCTGAACCCAATTGTTACTGGGGGATGAGCAAATCATACTAAATTGTATGAAATAGATCATACGAATACATACGAATCAGCCACTAAATCTAAAAGTTACGAAGTGCCGTGAGATTGCGTTGGTCCTACAGGTGGTTTGTCAAGCCCACTCACCTGTGTGAAGCACACTAAGAATGATTTCTCATCAGTTGCACAGCTTTCCCTACAGTCCCCCAGCTGAAAAGAAGAGCTTCACAATCAAAATAAATGACCAACTTCAAGCTAAAAAGCCTGATTCCAGTATCTAAAACAAGTGGATGCTGGTGGTCTTCTCAATAGTGTTCTTGAAGAGCATTCCATTTATCCTGCTATTGAAACCCTCCCACAAGCACATATTCATGCTGGCTATTGCACCCTTAGTGCCCTTAGTAGGTGACGCACACTACACATTTTCTTGTCAACACTTCATATTTTTGAAAGGTCATCATGCAATTTGTTTTCGTGGCCAACATTGGTGAGTGGACTTGACAAACCACCTGTAGAAAACACACTTGTTTCCTCTCCATAAGCACCAGACACCTTATTATAAGCGCTGCATACTTATTAAGTAAAAGTGTGCAAGTCTTAGTGTGCAGAAAGTGTCTGGTGCATATGGAGAGGATAGTGTCTGTCACCTTCTAAGGGCACTAAGTGTGCAACAGCCAGCATGAATATGTGCGGGAGGGTTTCAGGAGCTTGAGCACTGCTCTTGAAACTAATGATATGCAATCGTCTTGTCAGTGAGGAAAATATAAGCAAATATTTTGGTAGTACTCCAGTTAAGATGCTTGTAAATTGAACTAAATGATAATCACCCTTGCATTCAGTTCCTCTTGGAATAGTGTTTAATGTCTAGAGGTACTACAGATGCTATTATGTCGCAGCTAAAATGAAGGTAAACTATAGAAATAAAGCTGAAAATTAAAGATTAATTTAATTAACTTGTAAACAAATGATATCGGGATGTCAGTGAGGAAATTATAAGCAAATTTAACAGCGCGATTGTGCATTAAAATGTGATGCAATCAGTCTGTTAGTGGAGTCAGGATGGTAGTACTCCAATAAAGAGGCTTGTAAATTAAACCCAATCATAATCGCCCTTGTATTCAGTTCCTCTTTCAATAATGTTTAATGTCTGGAGGTACAATAGCCACTATTGTATGTCTAACCAGCCTCAGCTCAGCAGAACCTTCAACCTGTCCTCGTCTCAGGCAGTTAGAGAAAGAGACTGAAGTCTTGTAAACGTCTGGCGCTGGAGAATTTCTTGGCTGCGGTTCTCGATGTTGGCTGGTTTTCCTGGCAGCTGATTTCTGGATTTTTCCTCCTGCTTGTGGATCACTTGTCACTTCTCCTGCTAATCTGCACATGTTTCCAGCCAGACGTCCAGCAACGCCGGCCCAGTATCTGATTTTCACCGGTGAGTTGCTGTTTTGGTTGCCAAGTAATGGAGGTAAAGGTGCGTTCCGGCTGACTGCTGCTTGTCAGATGGCTTACTTTGTTTGTTTTGTCTTCGTTTAAGCAGGCGAGTTGATTGAAAACTAGTTTAGCCAAGTTTTCAAGTGCGAGCAGTTGCTTGGTTTTGCATCAGTAAGACTAATAAACCGTACACCACTGTTGTTATTTAGAGTTTGTGTCTTGTTTCTAGTCTAAAAAACTGTAAATCAGGAAGCATTTTCTAGACATGCGAAACATGTGTTGCTTTCAGAAATAATAAGTCAAAATTAAGTGAGTTTCTCTTTAAAACAAGCACAATAATCTGACAATGTGGAAGGGAGAATAATCCTAGGTCAAAGCCAAAGCAAGGGGATTTTGCGTACTCCATTGGCAGATTATTTAGCTTGTTTTAGGAAAAACTCACTTCATTTTGACTCACTATTTCTGAAAACAAGACTATATATTGTGTCTTTCTAGAAAATGCTTCTTGATTTAAGAATTGCTTGATATTTGGACTAGAAACAAGACAAAAAGCAGGCACCTTGATGTCAAAATGACAACAAAAAAATGCAAATCAATCTGATGTCAAAATCTATTTGGCATCCATATTGATGCCCTTTTGACCACTAAAATGATGACACAAAGAAGGTATCATAATATATGAAAAGTTTTATTCAGTTTCAAATTTATTCTGGATTTTTCTGTCCCTATACAATGCATTTAAACCACCTAGATGTAAAAACGACATCAAATAGACATCTAACAATGGCATCAATAATTGGACGTCAATGCTAAGTGTCAGCTTGATGTTATTTTGACTATGAAGTTAATATGAAGTGGCACTTTAAAATAAACATTAAAATCCAAATTTATTTTATATCAATTGACTAAGTTAATGTCAAAACATCATCTTAGAGCATTGACCTAAAAACACAAAATAGCACGTTAAAAGCATCAGAAATACAACCCTCTACAATCTTAATGTCAAAACAACATCTAGCATTGGCATCATTTTTTCTGATGTCAATTTGATGTTGCTTTAATGTCAAGATGGTCAATTGACATTAAATCAATTAGCATTTTTAAAAAATGTGTCAAATACATGATAAATGCTAATTGACTTGATGTCAGTTGACTAACACTGGCATTAAAACATGTCAACTACCTTGATGTCAAAACGATAGCAGAGACATCTTACACTGGCCTCATGTTTTCTGATGTCAATTTGCTGCTGTTGCGACATCAACTCAGTCATTTGACAGCAAATCTATTAGCATTTAGTGAATTGACATCAAATTAGTTAGCATTTTCAAAAAAGCACATCACGACACGTCTAAAATGCGAATTGATTTTGTGAATTGACTAACATTGCCGTCACAAAATATGTTTAAAAGCAAAAAACACAATCCTACAATGCATTTAAACTACCTTGATGTAAAAATGACATCAAATAGACATCTAACATTGGCATCACGTTTTTTGACATCAACGTTTGTCAAATCGATGTTGTTTTGACAGAAAGTTAGTCAATTGACGTGAAATCAATTGATTTTTGCAGTATTTTTGAAAAATATCAGTGATCAAAAATCAATGAACTAACCTGATGTCAAAACAACATCAAATCGACATAACATTGACGTCAAAAAATGCATAAAAAACATGAAAAAACATAAAAAATTCAACCATACAATGCATTTAATGTACTTTGATGTAAAAAATCGACATCAAGACATCTAATATTAGCATCAACGTTATGTCAATTTGATGCTGTTTTGACATCAAGTCAGACATTTGACATCATATCAATTAGCGTTTAGTCAATTGACATTAAATCAATTTGCAAAAAAGCACATTAAAACACGTCAAAAATGCTATTTAATTCCATGTCAAATGAGTAAAATTGATGTAAAAAAACAGGTTAAAACCATCAAAAACCCAACGCTGCAATGCATTTAAACTTTAAACATCTAACACTGGCATCAGGTTTTCTGATGTCAACGGATGTCAATCTGATGCCGTTTTGACATCAAATCAATTACATTTTTATGAGTTTTGATATTGTTGATGTGGAAAACAGCAAACATGTGAGTTGATTTGATGTCGATTGACTAGGTTGATGTCAAAAACAACATTAAACTGACGTCTGGTGTTAAAAAACATACAAAATTTGATAACACTTTAAGTCACAATTCAAAATATTAACAAACCAATAACACTACCAGCTTAATAAACTACTCATCAGCTACTTATTAATAGTTAGTATGGTAAAGTTGGGTTTAGGATTAGGGATGTAATCTAAGATCATACTTTATAGCCACTAATGAACAATTAATATCTTAATATTAGCCATAAATTTGTGACCTAAACTAAAAAGTTGCTAAAGTTTTTGATGGCAATGTTAAATGTAAATTTAATTTTATTTTGACATCAAGGTAGTTTAGACAAATGTTCATATATTATTATAATTTTTGTGGCATTTTTTTTGGTGGTCAAAAGAACATCAATGTCGTCTGGACGTCAAGATTTTGATCAAATTTTGACGTGTTTTTGATGTTGTTTTGACATCAAGGCGGCCCACTGGGTTACTATATCCTGAGAGGTTGGATGTGTTTTTGCTGTTTTTGCAGAACAAACCCATATATTTTTCTGAACGTGTGTGTTCGAACATGTTTTGAGGATAAAAGTATGTTTTTCTCAAGTGTTGTTCAATGACGGTGTGTGAATGTACACGCGCACCTCCTGTTTCTTGGGTTTGTTGTGGACACTGAGGTCTGTCATTAAGATCTAAAGGGATTTATTTCAGCAGATCAGCTGTTCAGTTTCTCGTGTCACACTTTACCTCAGTGAAGGAGTGTACAGGAATGTACAGCAGACGTTATGTGTGTCAATTGGTCATTTAGGGAACCTGATTTTACTAATAACACCATTTGAGCTTTAGTTATGATCAAGCTGTTGTTCTGCCATGGCAATAGTTGTCCTGAAAGAGAAAACTGAGGACTAATGACGCTAGAGTGCCTCTTGTGGTGACAGTGAATACAACACTGTCATTTTTTTCATTTTTGTTTCTCTTATTTATTCACTCATTTGATTATTTGTGTATTTATCCACTTGTTTTATTTTTTTATGTTATTTATTTAAAAAAAATTTTCATTCATTGATTTATTTTAAAAATATAACATTTATTTATTTATACATTCATTATTTATTTTAATATTATTTTTAATGTTAATTTTGTAAATGTATTTATTTATTTATACAATTATTTATTAATTTGTTATTTTATTTTATTTTTTCAAAATGTTATTTATTTTAATTTTAAATATTGTTTATTTAGATTTTTACATGTTATTTATTTATTTTTAAATATTGTTTATTTGTTTATTTATTTATTTATTTATTTATTTATTTATTTATTTATTCATTAACTTTATTTTAAAAAAGTTAAAAACGTTATTTAGAAAAACTAAATGCTAAAAAATAAATACTAAAAATATTTATTTTTACTGGTATTTTTAATGTTATTTAAAAATAGGTAAATTTATTTTTATAAAGGGTATGAAATGTTTTTATAAATGGTCTTTATTTATTTAATTTGTTTATACAAATATTTATTTATTTATTTATTTATTTATTTATTTTTCAAAATGTTATTTATTTTATTTGTTTAAATTTTATTTATTTAAATATTTTACATGCTATTTGTTCATTCATTAATTTACTTTTTTATTGTCATTTATTTTATTTGGTATTTATTTAATTTTTTAAATATTATTTATTTAATTTATTTTATGTTTTTGTTTTATTTTTAAATGTTATTTTTTAATTTTATTTATTTTATTCTTTAAATGTTATTTATTTTATTTTTAAATGTCATTTATTTTATTTTTAAATGTTATTTATTTTTTAATGTTAATTTTTTTTTATTTGATTTATTTAAATTCATTTATTAATTTTTAAATTTTTATTTATTATTTATGTATTTATTTATTCAGTAACTTATTTTATTTTTAATGTTATTTATATTTATTTTAAATGTTGTTTTTATAAATGTTATTTTATTTATTTATTTTCTACAATTATTTATTAATTTATTAATTATTTTATTTTTTAAATGTTATTTATTTAAATGTTTTATATGAAATTTATTTGTTCATTCATTTTTTTTCCATTTATATACATTTTTATTTTACATATTTTAAAATAAAATTCGTTAAAATCCTATTTTTTTCATTTATTCATTCATTTATTTAATTTTTTAAAGGATATTTATATTTATTTTTTATGTTTTTTTATAAATGTTATTTATTTATTTATACAATTATTTACTTTTGTACAATTTCCGCAGATTATTGTCTTTAATTAATAATAATAATAATAATAATAATAATAATAATAATAATAATAATATTATTATTATTATTATCATTATTATTGTTATTGTTGTTGTTGTTATTGTTGTTGTTGTTGTTGTTATTATTATTAATCATGGTAACTCTACCTCTTTTAAATTTGAGACAGGTTTACCATGTATTTTTGAGTGTTTTTTGTATTCAATTTTTATGTTTTTCTCATGTTAAAACTGTTTAATTTCATATAAAATTGTTCATTTCTAATTGTTACAAAATAATATCCTAATATTTATTGTACTTTTGCAGTCTTCATGATGTAAAAATTCTGAAACGAGTGGCCTGAAATCTAAAACTAATCGCAGTGCTGTCCTCATTTATTTTTGTATTTCCATTATATCGTGTTGTATAAATTCTCACACATAATTTGCATTGCTTGAAATAATGCACAATATACTGGGAAAGGATGGCTTCTTTCTTTCTATCGAGATTTGATTGACTGGTGAAAGTTGTGCTGTGATATTTTTGCCAAGAAGTGGAGGAGTATTCCCCAAAATTAACAGCAAGAAAATGAGCTGAACCACGAATCGTGCTTAATAAGCCTCGACGCTTGAATGAGGAGCGTAAATAGAGTCAATTTTGATGTCACGCTGATGTAAGTCATGTGTGTGTGCTAATTGAACCCGTGTGTGTGTGTGTGTGTGTGTGTGTGTGTGTGTGTGTGACCTTTGACCCCTGAGCTGTGAGAAGTTCTGCACGTACGCTGATGTGTTCTGCGAATGAGTGTGTGTGGAAATGTGTTTTTTCCCTCTGTCATTGCAGCGCTGATGGATGTGTGTGTGTGTGTGTGTGTGTGTGTTTGCACAATTACAGGACTGGGTGTTCAACTACAGCAGATGGAGTGTGTTTCTGAACGCTTCATGCTGTTTATTTTTGTATTTATTTAGAGCTCAGGTGTTTACACATACAGTCAAAATTATTAGCTATAAATATTTCCAATATTTCCCACATGATGTTGAACAGACTCAGGAAATGTTCACAGTATGTCTGATAATATTTGTTCTTCTGGAGAAAGTCATTTGTTTTATTTGGGCTAGAATAAAAGCAGTTTTTAATGGTTTTAAAGCCATTTTAAGGTCAATATTATTCGCCCCTTCAGTGTTGGATTGTCTCCAGAACAAACCACTGTTACACAATGACTTGCCTAATTACCCTAACTTTACCCTAATTACCCTAGTGAAGCCTTTACATGTCACTTTACGCTGTATACCAGTTTCTTGAAGAATATCTAGTCTAATAAAATTCACTGTCATCAAGACAAAGAGAAAATAATCAGCTATTAGAGATGAGTTATTAACACTATTATGATTAGAAATGTGTAAACAGAGGGGAAAATGTTGAGAAAAAGATGCATCTGTCATGATCACCAGCAATCTGAGCTCCATAGATCGCTGGAATACACCCACAATCACTTATGAGCTACAAATCCGCCATTGTTGGACTACAACTCCATACATGCACTCCGCTCACACACAGATGTTCCTCATTCTGACTGATTACACACGCACCACCTGAGGATTGTCAAGGACTGATTACACACACTATTTAAGCAGCACATACACTCCCTCCAGTTGCCGAGTCTTGTTTACTGTATGTGACATTACAACGTGTTTCCTTTGTCTTAGTTGTCTTTGGATAAATTGGCAGTTCATTCCGCAGTGGAATGACCCCTGATTAATAAAGGATTTAAATTAATGATTAATAAAAATGAATGAATAGAGAATATTTTATATTTAAATCAACAAATGTAAGTATGTTACTACAGACAATATTATATGTACAGTTATATGTGCAAATTTAATTGTAAACTAATTATGTTATGAATAATGTAATTATGTGTTGATATGTGTGTCAATATTCACTATATTTCATTCATTTATTTTCCTTCAGCTTAGTCCCCAGTGGAATGAACCGCCAACTAATCCAGCATATGTTTTACACAGTGGATGCCCTTCCACCTGCAACCCAGTACTGGGAAACACCCATACACACTCATTCACACACATACTCATACACTAGTGCCAGTGTAGTTGATCAGTTCCTCTATAGCGCATGTGTTTGGACTGTGGGGGAAACCGGAGCACCCGGAGGAAACCCACGCCAACATGGGGAGAACATGCAAACTCCACACTGAAACACCAAATGACCCAGCCGAGACTCGAATCAGCGACCTTCTTGCTGTGAGGCAACAGTGCTAATCACTGAGCCACTGTGCCGCCTATTTGCTATAATATAAATGGTTTAGCAGCAGTGTGTTGAGATGTTGAGGGAAGATTGTGGTGAGCAGGAGGCTTCACAGCTTTATTAAAGAGGTGATGTTGGAGTGTTCGTCTGCTTATGAGAAAAGAAAGAAGAAGATGATCTTATCGTCCAATTCTGTGTGCCGTGTGTGCTTGTGCAAAGGGTGTTTTCTAGCTGTGGACTCCCAGCGGTTTGTTGGCATTTATTAAGTGTGTGTATGTAGTGAGGTGTGTGTGTGTGGTGTGTGTGTGTGTGTGTGTGTGTGTGTGTCTGTGTGTGTCAAATGTAAAGCACATGTGGGCAGCATCTGGGCTGGTTTTTCTCACTCGACCTTCAAATATCTCACTGCATTCTCAATTAAGAACAAATCTTGACAAGCTCACATACAATCTCTCTCTCTCTCTCTCTCTCTCTCTCTCTCTCTCCCTCTCTCTCTCTCTCTCTCCTGCATTATATAAGGTCATAGTTTAGTTTTGGGGGTCTCCAACAACAGGCTGATGCACATGCAAGGTCAAAAAACGCATTCACTGTCTTATAATCTGCATTTATTTTTACCCAGTTATCACAACAATGACACAGTCTGATCATTGGTCTGTTGAATCAGTCTGATGTGACTGGTATGATGACCCAACCAGATGTGATTGGTCTAATGACCCAGTCTGATGTGATTGGCATGATAACTCAGTCTGATGTGATTGGTCTGATGACCCAGTCTGATGTGATTGGTCTGATGACCCAGTCTGATGTGATTGGTCTGATGACCCAGTCTGATGTGATTGGTCCGATAACTCAGTCTGATGTGATTGGTCTGATGACCCAGTCTGATGTGATTGGTCTGATGACCCAGTCTGATGTGATTGGTCTGATGACCCAGTCTGATGTGATTGATCTGATGACCAAGTCTGATGTCATTGGTCCGATGACTCAGTCTAATGTGATTGATTCAATGACCCAGTCTGATGTGATTTTTCTAATGACCCATTCTGAGATGTTTGGTTCCATGACTCAGTCTGATGTGATTGGTCCGATGACTGTCTGATGTGATTGGTCCGATAACTCAGTCTGATGTGATTGGTCTGATGACCCAGTCTGATGTGATTGGTCTGATAACTCAGTCTGATGTGATTGGTCTGGTGACCCAGTCTGATGTGATTGGTCCAATAACTCAGTCTGATGTGATTGGTCTGATGACACAGTCTGATGTGATTGGTCCGATGACTCAGTCTGATGTGATTGGTCTGAAGACCCAGTCTGATATGATTGGTCTGATGACCCAGTCTGATGTGATTGGTCTGATGACCCAGTCTGATGTGATTGGTCCGATAACTCAGTCTGATGTGATTGGTCTGATGACCCAGTCTGATGTGATTGGTCCGATAACTCAGTCTGATGTTATTGGTCTGGTGACCCAGTCTGATGTGATTGGTCTGATGACCCAGTCTGATGTGATTGGTCCGATAACTCAGTCTGATGTGATTGGTTTGATGACCCAGGCTGATGTGATTGGTCTGACGACCCAGTCTGATGTGATTGGTCCGATAACTCAGTCTGATGTGATTGGTCTGATGACCCAGTCTGATGTGATTGGTCTGACGACCCAGTCTGATGTGATTGGTCCGATAACTCAGTCTGTTGTGATTGGTCTGGTGACCCAGTCTGATGTGATTGGTCTGATGACCCAGTCTGATGTGATTGGTCCGATAACTCAGTCTGATGTGATTGGTCCGATGTGATTGGTCCGATAACTCAGTCTGATGTGATTGGTCTGGTGACCCAGTCTGATGAGATTGGTCTGATGACCCAGTCTGATGTGATTGGTCCGATAACTCAGTCTGATGTGATTGGTCCGATAACTCAGTCTGATGTGATTGGTCCGATAACTCAGTCTGATGTGATTGGTCTGGTGACCCAGTCTGATGTGATTGGTCTGATGACCCAGTCTGATGTGATTGGTCAGATGACCCAGTGTGTTTGATCTGATGACCCAGTCTGATGTGATTGGTCCGATAACTCAGTCTGATGTGATTGGTCCGATAACTCAGTCTGATGTGATTGGTCTGATGATCCAGTGTGTTTGATCTGATGACTCAGTCTTATGTCATTGGTGTGATGACGGTTTGCTGTATAGGGCTTTATGCTAACTCCAAGTAATAGCAATAATATACATTTCATATAAACCAACACAGTTTCCCCGGGTCTGTGTGTGCGTCATGTAGGCCGGTTAGTGTTTGTTCAGACATCACAACCAAAACGATTAGGGATTCAAATGAATGATGATTCATATTAATGACTCTGAGTCGACTCTTTCTTTTTTAAAGTTAGTAAAGATTTATACCTCAGCTGGGTGTTTCCCGCCATGTAGAGCCGTGCTATGCAGCACTTGTAAGGTCATCTTCATAAACCCATCGCCGTGTCACTTTCATCTCCTTGATTGTGTTTTCAGCTCAGCGTTTCATTATTTCTCTCTCGTCTCGCCCGCTCCTCAGGGCATCTCCACACCTTCTCCAGTCTAATTGAAGGTCAGACGAGCCCAGATGCTCCTATTGGCAGAACAAACAGCCCGTACATATAGAGTGTGTGTGTGTGTGTGTGTTCTGTCTCCCGCAGCACCTTTTCAAGCCAAACAAAGGCGCAGTAAACATGCAGACGGCTACACTCAAGTCTCTTACACAAACACACACACACCCACAAACATGTGTACACACATGCACACACACACACATTGATTTCTGAACACACACATACTCTCTTGGCTGTGTGCAGGGGTTGATGTCAGTAGGTGTGTGTTTTATCACTTGTCGTGATCGTGCATTCGTTCTCCATGAACTCGGAGTGTGTGAGTGTGTTTTTTCCAGATGAGCATTTGCATTTGTTTATCTGTGGTCTGGTGTGTGAAACACCTGTGTGGGAATACCGTTTCATCCTTATATAGCTCATTCTCATAAATATCCACTCAGTTGAAACCACACACACACACACACACACACACACACACACACACACACACACACACAGAGCGCTGACTCTGTCTGATGGGTTTATAAAGTGTTCAGACAGCACAGACTTTCCAGATGACAGAGAGCTGATGGAAACACACTCATGGAAACTCAGACGTGTGCAAACGGATTCAGGTCTGCAGATCAGGAAATCAGCTCTATTATGCAGCGGCACAAAGCAGCGAACCACTGACTGTCATGTTAAAACATCCACTATAGTCAACTATTATTTTGTGTTTTATTGATTGTATTAAACATTATTATTTTTTTCATTTTATGATTTTAGTTTGTGAAATTTAATTACATTTTATTTAAGATTTTCTTTCATTTTATTACACTTTTTTTCATCTTTTTATTTTATTTTATTGTTAATATTTTTTTGAACATTTTCTTTTATTTCATTAAACATTTAGTTTTCTTGTTTTTAAAGTTAAACATCATTTGATTTTATTACACATTTAATTTATTTTGTAATTTATTATAATTTTGCATATTGTAATAAATGTTTAATTTTATTTATTTATATAAATTTTATTTTATTTTATGAAACATTTTTTTTTTATTTTATTATATATTTTATTTATGGTTTAATTTAATTTTATCATTTAATTTTATTTTGTAATTGTTGTATTTTTCTTTTCTTTTTGATAATTTTCTTTTATTTTTAATATATTTTCTTTTATTTCATTTTTAATTAAATTAGAATTTATTTGATTTTACAATTTGATTTTGCAATTTTATTATTCTTTATAATTTGTACTTTTTTGTATTTTTAATTTATTAAATATTTTCTTTTGTTTTATTACAGATTTTAATTTAAATTTTTTCATTTTATTTTATATATTATTTAATTTATTTCATTTTATTTTTATGTTTATTTTTATTTTTAATTTATTTTAATTTTATTTATTTTATTTCATTTTGATTTTATTTATTTCATTTTATTTATTTATTTTAATTTTATTGTATTTTTATTGTTATTTATTTCATTTTATTTTTTAATTTTATTTAAAATTTTATTTAATTTTTTAAATTTTATTTTATTAATTCTGTGTGTTCTGTTTTGCTGCTGCCAGACTCCAGACTGTAATGACTGTAATGGTAAATTCCAGCCGAACGCTGTTGTGTAACGAGTGTGTGTGTGTGTGTGTGTTTATCAGAGGAGACAGAAACCATATATATTCAGAGATGTATATCACACTCAGCGTTATGAATGAAGCAGTCATGAGCGCCGAAACACGAGCTCAGATTCTCTTATTCTCACTATAATTATTCTTCCTGTTCAGAGGCCGATTGTGCTGCTGAGACACGAAATACTGCCCAGATACACACACAAACACACACACACGCACACACACACACACACACACACACACACACACACACACACACACACACACACACACACTCAGCTCGTGCCCTGTATATGTGTGGGTGTGTTCCCTCACAAAGTGTGTGTGTTTAGGAAAGCAGTTTGACATGATGCTTTTATGTTTTTTTATTTTTTTTTATTTTAAGCATGCCATAAAAGTTCCACATACACACAATAATATTAATATTACACACACACACACACACACACACACACACACACACACACACGCACGCACGCACGCACACACAAAACCTCACACACATACAAACAAACACAGAACAAAAGACATTAAATACTCACACAAACATACACACAAAAAACATAAATCCACACACACGCATATAAATATACACACAAACACAGACAAAATAATAATGATGATGACGTCTACATGTTCCACAATTTTATTTCATTATTAACTTTTTTATACCAGATAATACTGCAGATACTATCATTTATACTGTAGTGTGTGTGTGTGTGTGTGTGTGTGTGTGTGTGTGTGTGTGTGTGTGTGTGTGTGTGTGTGTGTGTAGTACTGCAGGCACGGCATGTGTGTGAATAAGCAGCAGGACCTGAAGCCGGTGGATGGTGAGTGGGGCCCCTGGGGGCCGTACAGCGTCTGCTCCAGAACCTGTGGAGGAGGAACACGCAGCAGCAGCAGAGACTGCAACAAACCTGAGTGAGTCACACACACACACACACACGCATCACTGCAGATGGCTTAATTAAACACACACTAAACTGATCAACAGTGGAATCATAAGATCATAACTTCTGTCTGTGTGTGTCCATATAAAAATACTATAGTAATTTAGACTAAACACTGTAGTGCCTTTGAACCATACTACTCTACAGTACTTTAATTGATCTGTTGTGGTGATTCTACAGTTGCTATGGTAACACAACAACTATAGTAATTGATCTGTTGTGGGGATTCTACAGTTGCTATGGTAACACAACAACTATAGTAACTGATCTGTTGTGGTGATTCTACAGTTGCTATGGTAACACAACAACTACAGTAATTGATCTGTTGTGGTGATTCTACAGTTGCTATGGTAACACAACAACTACAGTAATTGATCTGTTGTGGTGATTCTACAGTTGCTATAGTAGCATTGATTTGCTTTACTGATCATCAATAATTTATTGTTTGATTGATTAATTTACTGATGTATTGATCGCTCTGCTTCAGAGACGGTCATTGATTGATTGATGGTGTGTGTTCTTCAGGCCGAGGAGCGGCGGGCGCTTCTGTGTGGGCCGCAGGATGAAGTTTCGCTCCTGCAACACAGATGCCTGTCCTCGAGGACAGAGAGACTTCAGAGAGGAGCAGTGCTCACAGTTCAACAACAGACACTTCAACATCAACGGCCTGCCAGCGTCTGTGCGCTGGATACCCAAATACAGTGGCAGTGAGTATCACTCACACACACACACACACACACACACACACACACACACACACACACACACACACACTATTATAATAATACAGTATATGTTGTAGTAATTACTACTGCTACTAATTTTGCTATAGAGTTCCAAATTTGTCACACAACAGGTTAATTACTATAATTTCTGTTACCATAGCAACTATACATTTACCGCAACTGATAGATTACTATAGTAGTTGTGTTACCATAGCAACTATAGAATCATCATAACATCCGTTATTGTAGTTGTAGTGTTACCATAGCAACTATAGAATCATTACAACATCAGTTATTGTAGTTGAGTCACCATAGCAACTATAGAATCATCACAACACCAATTATTGTAGTTGTCATGTTACCATAGCAATTATAGAAACCTCACAAAACCTAATATTTAAAGTTGAGTTACTATTGCAACTATAGAATCATCACAACATCAGTTTGTAGTTGTCGTGTTACCATAGCAATTATAGAATCATCACAACATCAATAATTGTAGTTAAGTTACCATAGCAACTATAGAATCATTACAACATCAGTTATTGTAGTTGTAGTGTTGCTATAGCAACTATAAAATTGTTACAACATCAGTTATTGTAGTTGAGTTACCATAGCAACTATAGATTCATTACAACATCAATTATTGTAGCTGAGTCACCATAGCAACTATAAAATTATTACAATGTCAATTATTGTAGTTGTAGTGTTACCATAGCAACTATAAAATCATTACAACATCAATTATTGTAGTTGTAGTGTTACAACAACAACTATAGAATCATCACAACAAATCAATTATTATATTTGAGGTAACATGGCAACTATAGAATCCCCACAACATCAATTATTGTAGTTGAGTTACCATAGCAACTATAGAATCATTACAATGTCAATTATTGTAGTTTAGTTACCATAGCAACTATAGAATCACAACAAACCAATACATGTACTTTACAATAGTATGGTTCAAAGACATTACAGTATTTAGTATAAATTACTATAGTATTTTTGAATAGGCATACACACTGTACAGACGGAATGTATTAATTATTTTATTATGTGTGTGTGTGTGTGTGTGTGTGTGTGTGTGTGTGTGTGTGTGTGTGTGTGTGTGTGTGTGTGTGTGTGTATCAGTTCTGATGAAGGACCGCTGTAAGCTCTTCTGTCGAGCCGCAGGGACGATGGCCTATTATCAGCTGAGGGATCGTGTTGTGGACGGGACGCCGTGTGGACCAGACACTTACGACATCTGTGTGCAGGGACTCTGCAGGGTACACACACTAACATACACTCTTATATTCAACACAAACTACACATGCTCTATGACTCCACTGATGATCAGTTCAGTGTGTGTTTAATTAAAGGAAATTGAGATCAAACTTTAGGGTGATCCATTTAAATGCCATAGTTTACAGTACGTGTTTATCTGTTTGCCTCTTAGCAAGCAGGCTGTGACCACGTTCTGAACTCGAAGGCCAGAAATGATAAGTGTGGTGTTTGTGGAGGAGATAACTCATCCTGTAAGACGCTCTCCGGCACCTTCAACAACGCACAATACGGTGAAGATCTGCTGTTATTTCTCCTCATTCTCCTCATGTGCTTCTGCTTTTTCTCATCTCCTTCTCTTGTATTACAGGTTATAATGTTGTGGTTCGAATACCTGCGGGTGCGACCAACATCGACATAAAGCAGGTCAGCTACTCAGGATTACCAGAAGACGACAACTACCTCGGTCAGTTCACTGCAAACACAAAAACACACACTGTAGGAAACACACCAAAAGTAAAGCAGATTTCAGATCTGCATTGTAAGAAATAGCTGTCAATGAACAGTTTCTGTATTTAGTAATGGATTATTTGCGGTTGTGAGTTGCATAGTGAGATGTTGATCTTGACCTATTGTTCCTCCTTTCAGCTCTTTCTGACAGTCAGTCGAACTTCCTCCTGAACGGGAACTTCGTAGTGTCCATGTTTAAAAGGGAAATCAGCTTTAAGGGATCAGAGATCGAGTACAGCGGCTCTAACACTACGGTGGAGCGAATCAACTGTACACAGCGCATCGAGGAGGAGCTCGTGCTGCAGGCAAGACCACACCCCCTGCTGGGCTCCGATTTAATCACATTTCACCATCAGTGTCACACAAAACCACACTGAACCAATCACACTTCACCGTCAGTGTCACATGACAGAAAACCAGATTACCAATCAAATATCTTATCTTTCACATTATTTCGCTGTGTTTAGTTAGGAATATGCTTCAAAGGTTCGTAGTACTTAAGAATTAAGGTTATGTAAGATGAAAACAATGTTGTGTATATACAGTATATGCTATTTTATTTTAATGTTTACATCTGTTTGCAGTTTTGGTTAGTATTTTGTGTACTTTTTGTTTTTATATCTTACATATTTAGGTTTATTTTTAGTACTTAAGTAAATTTCATTTCAGCTAGTTTGCCTATTAGTTAAGCACCATTTCTTAGTTTCAAACTATTTTCATCGTTATTTTAATTAAAGCAATTTGTAATAGTTTAATTTAATCATAGCAGCATTGAATACGATTTTTTCACTACTTTTTTTGTATTAACCTGGAATTATCTTGACAAACTTTTTAAAACATGCAGATATCATATATCAGTTTCAACAGTGAATTCAAACATTAGTTAAGATGTTAACACATAATGTTGTGTAGCAGTGTTGAGCTGTGTAATAGCACTGAAATGAGCTCATCTGAGTTTTTTTCCCTGTCATCTTAGGTTCTGTGTGTAGGAAACCTGTATAATCCAGATGTCAGATATTCCTTCAGTATTCCCATTGAGGAGCAGCGGGAGCAGTTTATATGGGATCCGTCAGGGCCGTGGCAAGAGTGCAGTCGCATGTGTCAAGGTGAAAATCTCAACATAAAACTAGACTCAAAATTCTTGTTTGATTGTGTTGCTGTATTTATGCTGGAAGTTTTTACTGTGGGGATTTTGAATATCTCTTTTTATCACATAATAAATCATACTCCAAAAATGCTTTTTTTGCCATGCAAAGAATTTATGTTATATTAATCAGTGCAAATGTTATATGCTGAAACCCTACAGGTCAAACCTTTCGGAAACAATCTTTTATTTTAGTCTATGTGGTTATCCGCTAATGTCAATGTGAGGCTTAAAATATCTGAACATTGCATTATTCTACATCTAAAATTCTTGTTTGATTTTGTTGGCATATAAAAGTTTAATGTTTTTACTGTGGGGATTTTCAATATCTTTTTTAATCTCATAATAAATCAGAAAAAAATGTTTAAAAAAAATAGATAAACAAGGGTAATTTCGCTATGCAAAGGAATAAAATGTTATATAAATTAGTCCAAATATTATATGTACAAACCCTACAGTAAAAACCTTCAGAAAATAGTTATAAATGAAACTATCAAGTTTGATGTATGTACATGCTGCTGAGGTGAAGAAATAAATTCTATTATAATCATAATATACTGTAAAAAAAATAATTTCGCCATGGAAAAGAAGGAAATGTTATATAAATTAGTGAAAATGTTATATTTACAAGCCCTACAGTGAAAACATTCAAAAGATAGTTATGAATAAAACTATTAAGTTTGGTTTATACACGTGTTGCTGAAGTGGAGATATTAACTCAATCATAATCAGAATATACTGCAAAAATAATAATTTCGCCATGCAAAAGAAGAAAATGCTATATAAATCAGTGCAAATGTTATATGTTGAAACCCTACAGTAAAAACCTTCCGGAAATAATTATGAATAAATCTGTTAAGTGTGGTTTATGCAAGTTCTGCTAAAGTGGAGAAAAATCTCAAGAGAATGACCATTAAGATATGAACTTAATTGAAGTCTACAGGCACAAAAAGAAAAAAAAAATCACATCACAAAACTACATTAAAAGTTAAATGTGTGTTTTAGATGTTCTCTCTGCACCATACTCATATTTTTCTACCAAATTATGAAAATAGAATAGACCACAATCTTTTATTTTGGTCTATGTGGTTATCCGCTAATGTCAATGTGAGGCTTAAAATATCTGAACATTGCATTAATCTAGATCCAAAATTCTTGTTTGATTTTGTTGGCATATAAAAGTTTAATGTTTTTACTGTGGGGATTTTCAATATCTTTTTAAATCTCATAATAAATCAGAAAAAAATGTAAAAAAAAAAACAAAACAAATATAGATAAAAAGGGTAATTTCGCTATGCAAAGGAATAACATGTTATATAAATTAGTTTAATTATTATATGTACAAACCCTACTGTAAAAACCTTCAGAAAATTGTTATGAATAAAACTATCAAGTTTGGTGTATGTGCATGCTGCTGAGGTGAAGAAATAAATTCTATCATAATCATAATATACTTTAAAAAATAATAATTTCGCCATGCAAAAAAGAAAATGTGATATAAATCAGTAGAAATGCTATATTTACAAGCCCTACAGTAAAAACCTTCAAATGAGAGATATGAATAAAACTATCAAGTTTAGTATATGCAAGTGCTGCTGAAGCAGAGAAATAAACAAATCACAATCATAATATACTGCAAAAAATAATAATTTCACCATGCAAAAGAAGAAAATGTTATATAAATCAGTGCAAATGTTATTTGAACAAGCCCTACAGTAAAAACCTTTAAAAGAGTTTTATGAATAAAACTATCAAGCTTGGTGTATACATGTGTTGCTGAAGTGGAGAGATTAACTCAATCATAATCAGAATATACTGCAAAAATAATAGATTTGCCATGCAAAATAGGAAAATGTTATATAAATCAGTGCAAATGTTATATCTACAAACCCTACAGTAAAAACCTTTAAAAGAGAGTGATAAAGCTATCAAGTTTGGTTTATGCAAGTGCTGCTGGGTTGGAGAAAAAAACACAATCATAATCAGAATATACTACAAAAAATAATAAATTCGCCATACAAAAGAAGAAAATGTTATATAAATCGGTGCAAATGTTATATCTATAAACTCCACTGTAAAAATCCTCTAAAAAAAAATAATAAAAAAAATAATATATATATATATATGTATGTATATATATATATATATATATATATATATATATATATATATATATATATATATATATATATATATATATATATATATATATATATATATATATATATGAATGTAATTGAAAACTATTATCATGTCATTTGGTCTGCTGGTTTATTAGTGTGTCTGCATATGGCACGGTGATGCTTCCCTTTTGGTTTTGGATGGACCCATGCTTTTTTTTTTTGGTTTTATTTGTTTTTACATATTCTTGTGTGTGCTTGTGTGTGTGGTGTGTAGGTGAGCGGCGGCGTAAGGCTGTGTGTGTTCGTAAAAGTGATCACCTGGTGGTTTCGGAGCAGAGGTGTGAATACCTGCCTCGACCCAGAGGAACCATGGAGCCCTGCAATACTGACTGTGAACTCAGGTAAACGCTGACGCACACAATGCTGATTGGTTAAAAGTTAAACTCTTAGCACAACTTCTGCAAGCACCGAATTAAGATCCAAAAATGCTTATTTGAGTTGTTTTTATTTTTGCTGTTTTAGGTTTTTAATTGGGTAACTAATATTTAAAGCAAACTAAAACGAAAACTTAACTCCAACAGCATAAAATGTATGTATATTTTAAAAATAAACACTTTATAAAATGTAAATATGTAACTTTTATTAGTTTTTATTTTAGTATTAGTTATTTTTGTGTACTTTTTTTGAGAATTTGTCTTGATTTTGGGAATGTAATATTCATATTTAAATAACTTGAATATAATGTATACCTGTACATTTATCAGAAGTTTTAGAAAATGTTTTAAAAGTTGTGTTAGACTGTTTTCAGGGAATGTCTTAAAACATTAAGTCTTATAAATATGTTATATTATTAAATGTTAACAATGTAACAAAAATGGAAAAAATATTTAATATTCAAGTTTAAAAAATCATCAAACTCTGTTTTAATGTTTTTTTTATTTGTCAGGTGGCATGTGGCAGGCAGAAGCGAGTGCTCCAGTAAGTGTGGTCCGGGTTACCGTACGGTTGACGTGTTGTGTCTGCGCTACAGTCTGAATAAGAGGCAGAGTGACCGTGTGGAGAGCAGATCCTGCGCAGAACTGAACAAACCACAGAGCAGAGAGGGATGCCATGGAGACTGTCTGCAGAAGAGCTGGCAGTACAGCAGCTGGACTCAGGTTACACACACACACACACACACACACACACACACACACACACTCACATACGTACAACTCTTTGAAACTACCACTTTTAAGCTTTGATCCAAATTGTGGTGTTTTGGTGACTGTCGCTTTAAATTCAAATGAGACAGTGCTCTTTTCAGAAGAGGGTGGAGCTACAATAGCGTCAGATGTACAGCAGCACTAGCTGTGTTGTCAGTGCTGGTCAGGTCTGCATGTTATTGCTGGTCAGTGTGTGTTAATGCTTCTGTCAGTCTATGTCGCTCCTGTCACTGTTCATCTAAAACTCCACATCTGTAATCCTCTTAGTCTATGCTGACATGATCTTCAGCAGCTCAAACACTCCAATGGTTAATGGACAGACGGCTGCTTCTCACTCAGGGCTGCTGGACATGCTAATGAGATGGAGTGATTGGCAATAGTGGGCGGGGCTTTCCCCTCTTTAATGACACCCATACAAAGGGAAGCAGAACAGAGCAAAATCTCAGAAGTGTCCTCCTCATTTAAAGCAGTGTTATTGTGTTTTTAGTGCTCCAAGACCTGTGGCCGTGGCGTGCGTACGCGTCAGGCGATCTGCATGAATAATCTGGGTCGTCGGCTGGTGGAGCGCGAGTGTGAAACACAGCAGAAAGTCCTGAGCGAACCCTGCAGTGATGTACCCTGTCCCGACTGGACCGCCAGTACATGGAGTGAGGTACTGACACAATGATGATCAACTGTTACACCGCAGTGTTGGGGAAGCTGCTTTAATAGTGTTTAATTACTGAACACATCATTAAATTTTGATCTAAATAGCCTTTCTTCCTGCTTTGTCAGTAATTTAATTACTTGACTCAATACTACTAAATCACAATGCATAGTCTGTGTGTGTTGATACACCAATACCGTGATTTTGTTTAGTTCATGGTATTGGACCCATGGTACAGTATGGGACATTTTCATTTGCTATGAAATTAGGTTTTATTAAGTTTCATTGCATTTGTTCCATTTCGTCGTGTTCCATTTTGTCGCATTTCATTGCTTTTTCGTCACATTCCATTTAATCACTTTGCATTTTGTTCCATTTCATCACGTTTCATTTCATTGCATTACATTTCATCACATCCGATTTTATTCATTTTTGTTCCATCCGTTGCGTTCCATTTCATTCGTGGTGTTTCATTTCTTTATATTTCATTGAGTTTCTTTCTGTTTTATTCATTCCGTCCCATTTCATCACGTTTCATTTCGTTGCAATACATTTCATCACGTTTCATTTCATTGCAATACATTTCATCGCGTTTCATTTCATTGCAATACATTTCATCAAGTTTCATTTCATTCAATTTTGTTCCATTTCATTGCGTTCCATTTGTTCATCGCGTTCCAATTCTTTACATTTCATTGTGTTTCATTCTGTTTTATTGCATTCCGTTCCATTTCACCACGTTCCATTTTGTTGTAATTCATTGCTTTTTGTCGCATTCCATTTAGTCACTTTGCATTTTGTTCCATTTTGTTGCATTTCCTTTTGTTGCATTACATTTCATCAAGTTCCATTAAATTCCATTTTGTTCCAGTTCGTTGAGTTCCATTTCGTTCTTCGCATTCCATTTAATTACATTCATTGTGTTTCCATTTTGTCATGTTCCATTTCATTACATCTAGTCACTTTGTATTTTGTTCCATTTCATTGCATTACATTTCATTACGTTCGATTTCATTCAATTTTGTTCCATTTTGTTGCATTCCATTTAATTCGTTTTGTTCCATTTCCTTACATTTCATCGCGTTTTATTTCATTGCATGACATTTCATCACATTCGATTTCATTAAATTTTGTTCCATTTCGTTGCGTTCCATTTCAGTCGTCGCGTTCCATTTCCTTACATTTAATCGCGTTTCATTTCATTGCATTACATTTTATCACATTCGATTTCATTCAATTTTGTTCCATTTTGTTTTTCGCGTTCCATTTCATTACATTCATTATGTTTCACTTTCGTAGTGTTCCATTTAGTTTCATTTCGTTGTGTTCCATTTTGTTTTATTTTGTTGTGTTCCATTTTGTCACATTTCGTTCATCGCGTTATGTTTCAATGCATTCATTGTGTTTCCTTCCGTTTCATTGCATTCGCCGTGTTCCATTTTGTTCCATTTTGACGCATTTCGTTGGATTACATTTCATCAGGTTGCATTATATATAATTTCATAATGTTCATTTTTTTAGTTCCATTTTGTTCATCGCATTCCATTTTGTTAAATTTAATTGCGTTTCTAAGTTGCATTGCTTTTCATTTCATTTCACTACCTTCCATTTTGTTAAGCTTTGTCATGTTCCATTTTGTCACATTTCATTGCTTTTTCGTTGCACTCAGTTTTGTTTCATTTCATTGCATTTTATTTGTGGCATTCCATTTTGATGCATTACATTTCATCACGTTCCATTTCGCTCCATTTAGTTTCATTTCGTCTCATGTGACTTAAAACTTAATGACAAAATTTATGAACTCACGCTCTCTGAGAGATGAGTGGATATTTGCTGGATCACTAAGGCTGAGGAGATGACGACGGGTTAATTTCCTTCCTTTATAACCTCGGTTTACAAGGAGAGCTATATATGTAAACATTGCTAGATGAGATTTTTTTTCAGCTTTGTTTAAATATCGTTACACCACTAATGCATAGACTATAGTATTTCAACTCTTTTACAGTGAATCTGTGTTTGTCCACAACAGTGTCTGGTGACGTGTGGTAAGGGTGTGCGACACCGGCAGGTGCAGTGCATTCTGGGAGATGAGCGTCTGAGTGAGCAGCGATGTGACCCCAACACCAAACCCTCAGCGGTGGGCAGCTGTACACTCCCCGAATGTGCGGCCTGGCAGACCGGAGCCTGGAGCCCGGTGAGAAACACACACACACTTTGCACTATTACACACTCCGGCTCTGTTGTAACCAGGTTTTTCCTGACAATTTACATTTATTCACTGTCATTATTCCTACATTTACTTTTTGGCTTAAGCTGCGATCACACCTGAGTTTGTGTGTGCGAAATTCTGTCGTACGTCGCTGCGAAAAGGGGCAGGATTAAACAAGATTATTCGACATTAAAAAAGCGAGC
The DNA here is from genome assembly GCF_049306965.1 of Danio rerio. Lineage (NCBI taxonomy): Eukaryota > Metazoa > Chordata > Actinopteri > Cypriniformes > Danionidae > Danio > Danio rerio. The sequence goes on along the minus strand of NC_133200.1, from coordinate 595,370 downwards.
GATTTCTCCATGTTTTAAATTTCTTTCCAGAGAGGTCATGTTTTGATACTTGATTGGTCTCATGCAGTTAAGTGATGCGATTTCGCAGTTCAGAGTTCACTAAAGCTTGAACTTTGCACCGCAGCGACCTGCGAAACTTTGCGTGCGTATGAATGGAAGTGTATGGGAGGAAAAGCCCAGTGTGACCGCAGCTTTAGTCCCTTTATTAATCAGGGATCACCACAGCGGAATGAACCACCACTGTTATTATTATTGTTATTATTTATTGCATGCATATTCGAATGTATAACTACTTGTTTAGGTGTTATGTGCTTGTTTTATAGTGCTCAGTTTTTTTGACCACACTTGCTTGTTTTTCTCATTTATTTAT
>NC_133200.1:565000-587500 GCF_049306965.1 Danio rerio | reverse complement strand
CATTTCTGCCATAGACTGTCAGAAATAAAGGTACTCGAGCTGTCACTGCGGTGGTTCCTTTTCAGAAGGTACACACTTGTACTTAAAGGGTTAATATTGGTACCTCAAAAGCATATATTAGTATCTAAACATTTTAAGAGGAACACTCTTGTACTTTTTAGGTACTAATATGTACCCTTGGGGTATTAATATGGACATTTTAGTTACAAATGCATACCTTTTGAAAAGGCACCACCCCAGGGACAGCTCACATACCTTTATGAGAGTGTAGAATACAATTTATTATTCATTAATTCTGACTTTTCTCTGAAAATGTGAGTTTATATCTTAAAGTTTTGATGTTTAAAGAGGTTTTTAAAAAGTTTTAGCTATTAGAGTTTGTGTGAAATAAGCACACCTAGCTAAATTTAACCCTAGAATTTAGAGTAAACCTTAGAATTAAATTAGCATTGAGATTTAAACATTTACATACATTTAATCTCAAAATGAAGATAAAAACTCAAATTTAAATAAATTAGTTTTGATATAAAATGTGTTAAAATGCATGTTTAGGGTTTTCATATAGTGCATTTGCCAGATTTAAATGTAATATTAAAATGTAAATGCAATACATAAATGAATACCTGACATGAGTCTGGTGGTGGACCCAAGCTGTAGAGCAGGGGTGCTCAACCCTGTTCCTGGAGATCGACCTTCCTAAAGAGTTCAGCTTAAACCCTGATCAAACACACCTGAATCAATTAATTAGGACCTGAACCTTGATAATTACAGGCAGGTGTGTTTGACATGGGTTGCAACTGAAATCTGCAGGAAGGTCGATCTCCAGGAACAGGGTTGGCCACCCCTGCTGTAGAGCAACTAATAATAACTGGACTTCTAGTTGATGATGTGTGAAAGTGTCAGAAGGTGGATTTCTCTGCGGATCTGCATCCCGATCATCACCAATACTGCAGAAGACCTACTGGAACCAGCATGGACCAAGACTCTCACAGAAATCAGTCAAGTTTGGTGAAGGAGAAATCATGGTTTGGGGTTCATTCAGTGTTGGGGTGTGTGAGAGATCTGCGGCCAGAGGTATCAAGACATCTGTGCTGCCCATTACATTACAAACCACAGGAGAGGGACAATTCTCCAGCAGGATAGCGCTCCTGCTCATACTTCAGCCTCCACATCAAAGCTCCTGAAGGTCAAGGTGCTCCAGGATTGGCCAGCCCAGTCACCAGACATGAACATTATTGAGCTGATGAAGGAGGAGGTGTTGAAGATGAACACAAAGACTCTTGATGAACTCTGGGATCCTGCTGAAGCTTTCTTCTTCATTCCAGATTCAGACTTTATTAATCAGTGATTTGAGTCATGTCAGAGATGTATGGATGCAGTCCTCCAAGCTCATGATGGAGTCAGACACAATATTCATTCTGTCTCCACTGCAGCAGGACTTTATATTCTATACTGGACATTATTTCTGTTCAGTGATGACACTTTAGTCTAGCAGAGTCAGACCGCACTGTCCTCATCAAATCAGAGACACTTCTGACACCAAATCATCAACTAGAAGAGCAGGTATTATTTATTGTTTCTAAAACTTGAATAGGGGACAAGACTTTTCTCCAGTAGTGTGCACACACTTATATTTAACTTTAAACTTACAATTGAGATGTAAATATCATTTTTTAAAGTCTAAACATCGAATTGAAATGCAAATGTAGAATTGGAGAACATTATTAAATATAATAAGTCATAATTAATAATATTAATTATAGTTATATTATAACTTAATAATTAATAAATGAAAGAGTTCTGAGATATAAACTCATGAAAAAACAGCAAAATCTAAACTAATACTTAACTAATAACAACAATTCAGCATTTTCAAAATGTGAACTCATAACTCAGATTAAAAACTTCAGATGACACACACGTGCGCAGTTTGTAGAGATCATTCTGAATTTATTTATGTTCAGTGTTGCGATGTGAAAAAGGAAAGCAGAATTGCAGGATTGTTCACTCAGAGTTCAGTCTTAATCTTTCTGTGGTGGAGCAGCAGATCTTCATCTTCAGACAGTAAATCCTCCTCCTCCTCAGTGAATGCATGAGCGTGTGAATGAGTGTAGTCATGATCTCTACATTATACTTCATTCAGAATGGGTGTGATAACACACAGACCTCAGCCTCAGTCTCCTGAAGCACGTGTTTGCTGGATTACTGATTTGTTTACAGCACTTTTGTTGTCTGTATATTTGTCCTCGTCTTCACAGTGGAGTTTCTTCAGCTCTGGTTTCTCTTCATTTCCTGCTGGTGTTCCTCTGTCAGTGTGTAAATCTTTCACAGCTCATGATGTGTGTGTGTGTGTGTGTGTGCGTGTGTGTGTGTGTGTGTGTTTCTCATTATTGTGTTCATCTGAACGTCCGGCTCAACTCTCACACACTGTAAAGCTGATTAAAATCCAGAACGGTTGTGAACGCTTGTGTTGTTTCTTCATCTCTGAATGATTCTTCAAATTATTTATTATTATAAAGTTTTACTCATCATTATAGGTTCATATGTATGGTGGAATTATATATAATTTAATTTAAATATATAAAGATGTATAAAGAGTGTATATAGAATACATATCAGTTATGAATCTGTTATTTATATATATATATATATATATATATATATATATATATATATATATATGTATGTATGTGTGTGTGTATCACTTGAATATGTAAAGATCATTTATTAGGAATTAGTTGAACATTTCTTCAGCGTTAGTTAAACATTTCTTCAGTGTTACTTGAACGTTTATTCGTGTTGAACAATTCTTCATTTTTAGTTGAACGTTTCTTCATTGTTTGTTGAACGTTTCTTTATTGTTAGTGGAATGTTTCTTCATTGTTAGTTGAACGTTTCTTCATTGTTAGTTGAACGTTTCTTCGGTGTTAGTTGAGCATTTCTTCATTGTTAGTTGAACGTTTCTTCATTGTTAGTTGAACGTTTCTTCATTGTTAGTTGAACGTTTCTTCATTGTTAGTGGAATGTTTCTTCATTGTTAGTTGAGCGTTTCTTTATTGTTAGTTGAACATTTCTTCAGTATTAGTTAAACGTTTCTTCAGTGTTAGTTGAACGTTTCTTCAGTGTTAGTTGAACGTTTCTTCAGTGTTAGTTGAACGTTTCTTCAGTGTTAGTTGAACGTTTCTTCAGTGTTAGTTGAACGTTTCTTCAGTATTAGTTGAACGTTTCTTCAGTGTTAGTTGAACGTTTCTTCAGTGTTAGTTGAACGTTTCTTCAGTGTTAGTTGAACGTTTCTTCAGTGTTAGTTGAACGTTTCTTCAGTGTTAGTTGAACGTTTCTTCAGTGTTAGTTGAACGTTTCTTCAGTATTAGTTGAACGTTTCTTCAGTGTTAGTTGAACATTTCTTCAGTATTAGTTGAACGTTTCTTCAGTATTAGTTGAACGTTTCTTCAGTGTTAGTTGAACATTTCTTCAGTGTTAGTTGAACGTTTCTGCAGCATTAATTGAATATTAAATCAGCGTTAGTTGAGTGTTTAATCAGCGTTCAGCATTTCTTCAGCATTCTTCAGTTTCTTCAGTGTAGTTGAGCGTTTCTTCAGCGTTAGTCGAGCATTTCTTTAGCATTAGTAAAGCGTTTCTTCAGCGTTAGTTGATTGTTTCTTCGCTCTAAGCTGAGCATTTCTTTAGCGTTAGTTAATGGTTTCTTCAGCGTTAGCTAAAAGAGTTTTTTCAGTGTTAGTTCTGCCATTTCTTCAGCGTTAGTTAAACGTTTCTTCAATGTTAGTTAAACATTTCTTCAGTGTTAGCTAAGCGTTTCTTAAGTGTTAGCTAAGCATTTTTTCAGTGTTAGTTCTGCCGTTTCTTCACCCTTAGTTGATTGTTTGTTCAGTGTTAGTTGAGCATTTCTTCAGTGTTAGTTCTACCATTTCTCTGTGGCGATCTCCCTCCATCTGTTTTTCATTAGTCTAATGTCTAAAATACTGATCTGGCAACAGTCTGAGACTCAAAGCTGTGTTTATGGCTCTGAAAAACCAAAAACAGCCTAATAATTGCGGAGAACAGCAAAGCTGCGCATCATGTTGCACTTAAACGCAGAGTAATCTTTCACTTTTATAGATGATAAATACACAAAAGAGTCGAGGAGGAAAACATGAAGCAGGTGAAAACTGTGCAGAGAGAATACAGGTTATTAACTATGTTTGATTATTAATATTATAATGTATATTTCTCTATTTTCTCCTTTCAAATCATCAGTGTTCATCAGTGCATCAGTGCAGACAAATGTCTTTATGTGAGTGTAATAAAAACACTGCAAGTCTGTTTCAAATACAATTTCTTCAAAATATTATTGTATTGTATCGTCATTATTTATTTATTTATTTGAATTTTTCTTGTTAAATTTGGGACATTTTATTAAATACCAAACTTATTTTTTCTATCAAATACCTTTGTGGAACAACTATTGCGTAATAAAAGGACATATTGCCATTATTATTATTATTATTATTATTATTATTATTATTATTATTATTATTATTATTATTATTGTTGTTGTTATTATTATTTTATCATCATTATTATTATTATTATTATTATTATTATTGTTATTATTATTATTATTATTTTATCATTATTATTAGTATTATTATTATTATTATTGTTATTATTATTATTATTATTAGTAGTAGTAGTAGTATAAATGTTATTATTATTATTATTGTTGTTGTTATTATTATTATTTTATCATTATTATTAGTATTATTATTATTATTATTGTTATTATTATTATTATTATTAGTAGTAGTAGTATAAATGTTATTATTATTATTATTGTTGTTGTTATTATTTTTATTAATATTATAAATGTTATTGTTATTATTGTTATTATTATTATTATTGTTGCTGTTGTTGTTGTTATTATTGTTATTATTATTATTATTATTGTTAATATTATTATTGTTATTATTATCATAACTATTATAAATGTTATTATTATCATTGTTATTATTATAAATGTTATTGTTATTATTGTTATTACTATTTTTATAATAATAATAATAATAATAATAATAATAATTATTATTATTATTATTATAAATATATATTTTTATTATTGTTGTTGTTGTTATTATTATTATTATTGTCATTATTATTTTATTATTATTATTATTATTATTGTCATTATTATTATTATTATTTTCATTATTATTGTTATTATTATTATTATTATTATTATTATTATAAATATATATTTTTATTATTGTTGTTATTATTATTATTATTATTATTATTATTATTATTATTGTCATTATTATTTATTATTATTATTATTATTATTATTATTGTCATTATTATTATTATTTTCATTATTATTGTTATTATTATTATTATTGTCATTATTATTATTGTCATTATTATTATTAATATTATTATTATTGTTATAGTTGTTGTTGTTGTTGTTGTTATCATCAACTTATTATTAAATATTAATTTTCCTTTTTTTGTGGAGTACTTCTGTTTATTAACTTAATGCATATTTTATTCGTTATAAAAGGCTTCAGTGTAATGGTATTAATAAGCCTAAATTTCATGTATGACCCAAAGAGCTAAAAGTTCAAGTGAAAGTCAGTCAGTTTTATTGTCAATTCAGGACATAGTTTAATTGTCATATGAACTTTTGAATAGTATTAATGTAATAATTAAGTTCCTTATTTAAACACTAAATAAATGTAGACATGGTAATAACAAAAGTATTTTACATACAATTTTAATTACGTAAAAAGTAATTCGTTTTTTAAAGTGAAAACTCGGCATATTTCCAACATAAACACCCTCCGCAGAGATCGAGTCTGTTTTCAGTTTTTGTGTCCAGTGTTTGTTTTTAGCCAATAAAAACAGATTAAAACGGCTGTTACAGAAAACATGAAGCCGATTTAATGCAGCCAGAAACTGCCAGAGCCTGAGTGCTCAAGACAGAAACTGCTGAAGGCTAATTATTGCGTAATTAAAATCTGAACGTATAATGATGATTATAGTAAATAGAGTCACTCTAATGTGCTCCAGATGGAGAAACGCAGGTCATGTGACTCTGACATCATCACTGCGGCTTTGCTGTCACATGATTCACTCAGCAGACAATATTAACTGCTGCAGATGTATATATTATGTGTAAGACTGGATGTTTATCGATGTCAGGATAATAATAAATCATAATATTGTTCAACAAATATGCAGTTGTTAATAGTAGACAAATTACACTTATTATACATGATAAAATATTGTGTTCATCTCATACATTTACAATTTGTAAAAAATATTTTATTACATTTTTGGATCATTTTAATTAAATAATTTTAGAATAATAACGGTAATATACATATATTTAAATGTATGCATCTGCTTTTTTACATAGCTAATTAAAATAATTTATACATATTTAGATATATATATATATATATATATATATATATATATATATATATATATATATATTAGTCATTTAAATATGTAATAAAATGTATAGTTAATATATAAATTCAAATGTAAAATTATTTTATTATTGCAGTGATTAATAATTATTAATCTTGTTAATTATTATTGCATTGAATGTTTTAATCCTCTAGTATAGAGGGGCAGTTCACCCAAAAATGAATATTTACTCACTATTTATTCTTGTTACAAACATTTATAAGTCTTTTTCTGTTGAACATTAAAAAAATGTATTTTGAAGAATGTTGAAAATAGGTAACCACTGACTTCCATAGTAGGACAAAACAAATAAAATGGAAGTTTCCAACATTCTTCAAAACATCTTCTTTCTAGCACAAAAAGGGATAGTTCACTCAAAAAATGTAAATCCTGTCATTATTTACTTGTTTAACACCTGTTTGAGTTTTTTTACTCTGTTAAACACTAAAGAAGATATTTTGAAGAAAGCTGGAAACCGGTAACCATTGACTTCCATAGTAGGAAAAACAAAAATTATGGAAACATTCTTCAACATTCTTATTAATCTGCTTACTATTAGTTATTGTTTATTATTATTAATCTGCTTATTATTAGTTATTGCTTATTATTATTAATCTGCTTATTATTAGTTATTGCTTATTATTATTAATCTGCTTATTATTAGTTATTGTTTATTATTATTAATCTGCTTATTATTAGTTATTGCTATTATTATTAATCTGCTTATTATTAGTTATTGCTTATTATTATTAATCTGCTTATTATTAGTTATTGCTTATTATTATTAATCTGCTTATTATTAGTTATTGCTTATTATTATTAATCTGCTTATTATTAGTTATTGCTTATTATTATTAATCTGCTTATTATTAGTTATTGCTTATTATTATTAATCTGCTTATTATTAGTTATTGCTTATTATTATTAATCTGCTTATTATTAGTTATTGCTTATTATTATTAATCTGCTTATTATTAGTTAAGGTGTAGAAGTTGGGTAATTGTTTTTTTTTTTGCATATGATTAGGGATGTAGAAGAAGATCAATACTGTAGGCCCACACGGAATCTATGCACAGAATTCCACAGATATTCAGCCCATCATTGATTTGGTTTATTTACCTGTGTAAATGTGTGTAAATTTATATTTGTTCAGTTTATAAATTAATTTCAGTATAACTATTGACTAATATGAAAATATTCAACTGACTTATTTACAGTACAGTGTAATTTCAAACTGTAATTTAATTGAGTAATGGAGTCTCTCAAAACTTGCATATTTAAGATTACTTGCGGGTTTTGTAGACTATACTTAAATTGTTCAATTCATCAATTTAAGTATAATCTACTTAAGTACTAAGTGTAGGCATTTTCATGCTACATAAGTTAAATTAACTCATATTTTTAAGTGATTGGACTAAAATGCAAAGTTTTAGGTTATGTTTAGTCAACTTTACTTAATTGTTTAAGTAAAGACAACATCGAGGTTTTCAGTGTAGTTTTGATACTTTTAAAATCATCACACATAAATGCACAGATTAAAAATAATAATTCTCTGCATAAACAGCAAAAAATATCAGCAGATTCCATCTGGCTCTGCGTATAACAAATAATAAAAGTGAAGATCTTCATAAAGCCAGTAGTATGTTTTCTTAAAACACTAAAGAGGATATTTTGACGAAAGCTGAAAATCGGTAACCATTGACGGAAAAACAAATGGAAGTCAATGGTTACCGGATTGCAGCATTCTTCAAAATATCTTCTTTAGTGTTCAACAGAAGAAAGAAACTCTTAGAGGATTAAAACAAGAGAGAGTAAATGCTGACAGAAATTAAATTATTTTACTATGTAACCAGTGCTTAGTTTGGTGTTATTTACCTGGTTTACCTGTTAATGTTAGTTTCCTCCGTCTGCCTGAAGAAAAGATCTGTAATTCACGCTCATCTGAGGGAGTATTTGAACTACACCATCATTTATCAGACATGTGTGGCATTGAGGAACTGTTTGTTGGCTTTTGCTGTAGTAATAGTTTGCGTATGGCAATGTAGAGTTTGGCAGTGTGTGAGAATGTCTGGCGTATCGTATGGACTGCACATGTGGACGCGCGCGCGTGTGTGTGTATGTGTGTTATATTTCATATAATTACAGCAGAATGCGAGTCGATCATTGCGTCCTTGAGCTGTAAACTATTCCTGTCTGGACTGTAAATATAGGAGGAGCTGCAGATACACAGAGTCACTGTAGAGCTGGAGATAGATCAACAAACACACATCTGCACACACACACACACACACACACACACTAAAATAAATAGAGTTATATAGATATAAATTATTATCTTAAATAGATCATAAGAAACACTATAAAATAATTCACTATTCTGTTAAACAAAACTTAGGAAATATTTAAAAAAAATAATTATAAAAGAGAAAAAAGGAATTTTAAATTATTATTAAAGTTAGTACAATTATTATAATGCGTCATGATCACCTTGTCTGCTTCTATCATAAAGGTATCATATCATTAGCATATTATTATCATACTGTCATCATGCCATTATCATATCATTATCATGTCATTATCATATCATTATCTTTCTATCATCATATTATCAGTATATCATTATTATATCATCATGACTGATTCATCATATTATCATATCATCAGCATACCATTATGATATCATTATCATTTCATCATCATATCATTATTATTTCATCAGCATATCATTATCTTCATTGTCATATCATCAGAAAATTATTATCATATCATTATCATGTCATTATCATATTATCATCATTGTATCATCATATTTTTAGCATATCATTATTATATTATTATCATAGTATCATCATATTATCATATCATCAGCATATCATTATCATATCATTATCATGCCATCATTTTATCATTATCATTTCATTAGCATATCATCATCTACATTGTCATATCATCAGCATAATATTATACCATCATCATGTTGATATCATATTATCATCTTCATTATCATATAATCAGCATGTCATTATCATATCATCATCTTATCATTCCTATATCATTAGCATATCATCACCTTTTTATCATTGTATTGCCATATCATCGTCACATTATTATCACATCATCAGCATGTCATTATCATAACAGCATGTCGTTGGAATGCTATTATCATATCATTTTAACATTCTCATGTCATATTGTCATATCATCAGCATATCAAAATTGTATTATCATAGCATCATCACATCATCAGCATATCATTATCATGTTATCATTCTCATATCCTTATCATATCATCAGTATTGTTTTATCATATCATCATCACATTATTATTATATCATCAGCATATCATTATCATATTATCATTCTCATATCCTTATCATATCATCAGTATTGTTTTATCATATCATCATTTCATCCTTCTCATTCTCGTAGTATAATCGTATTATCATATCATCAGCATATCCTTCATCATATTATCATATTATCCTCATCCTCCTGCTCATCTGTTGAGCCGGGCAGTAGTATTGTTTCATCATATCATTATCATATCATTATCATATCATCCTCATGCTGATCTGTCGAGTCGGGCTGTGGTGTTGTTCTGTCTGCCGCTGTTATAAATCATTACTGAGGATTTTGATGGAGCCTCTGGAGCTTTATGAAGCACAGAAAGCGTTTTCACCATCACATCTGTTTCTGTTCTTCTGCAGCAGATCACATTACAATCATTCCTGCAGCATCTGCCGTAATTATTCAGGCCTGCCGAATGCTTGATTCTGATTGGCTGATGAACATCCTGATGTTATTGTCAACTCACAAATCCTACATCACATTTACATTATATGCAATGTATCAAATAATGAAAGAAAAAAATCGACACTTTAACTTGCGTAGTTTAAATCTGAATATTTAAATCACTGTTATGAATAGTCATTAGTGATTTGCATAAACAGCTTTTCCCTGATATGCTTTCAGCATTTCTCTATGAATGTGCAGAAATGCTTCATTCAGATTAAGTTAAGGCAGTCAGAAACCTGATCTCCAGCACACGTGTGCCTGATTCTGCTCTTCATGTGTTCAGGAAATAAACTAATCTCTGCGGTTTCCGTCAGATAGAAACACATCTGATACAGCAAACTCATAATGCTTTCATTCTGCAGCCCTTTCTCTGCATTTATCAGCTTTTTCCCAGAAAAAAAACTGTTTTCCAAAAATTAATCCAGGGTTATCATCAGCATATCATTATCATACCATCAGCATCCCATTATCATATATCATCAACATATTATCATATAATCAGCATATAATTTCCATTTAATTATCACATCATCATCATCATCATATGATATTATTGTTTTATCATTATTGTTATAATATCATCAAAATATAAATATCACATCATTAGCATTCCATTATCATATGGCATAATTATATTATTATCATATAACCAGCATATCATTTTTATTTAATTATCACATCATCATCATCATCATCATCATCATCATATGATATTATTATTTTTTATTAATATAGTTATAATATCATCAAAATATATATATATCACATCATTAGCATTCCATTATCATATATTGTCATATTATCAGCATATCATTATCATAAATCATCAATATATTACCATATAATCAGCATATCATTTTCATTTAGTTATCACATCATTATCATCATATATTATTATTTTTTATCATTATTGTTATAATATCATCAAAATATAAATATCACATCATTAGCATGTCATTATCATATCATCAGCATATCATTATCATATTTTAGCATTATATTAACATATCATCAGCATATCTTACTTATTTTATTTGATTGTTATAATATCATCAGACAATAAATATCACTTAATTTGCATGCCATTATCATATATCATCATTATATTATCATGTCGTCAGCATATCTTTCTTATTTTATCACCATATTATCATTAAATATTATTGTAATTATCATTATTGTTATATCATCAGAATATAAATATATCATTAGCATGTCATTATCATACATCATCATTATATTATCATATCACCAGCATATTATTATCACAACATCAGCATCTCATTATCATATTATCATCATTATCATCATCATATGATGTTACTGTTTTTATCATTACTGTTATAATATATAATCAAATATAAATATCACATCATTGGCATGCCATTATCATATATTATTTTATCATCATCATCATCATCATCTTATTTTATTATTGTTATAATATCATCAGAATATAAATATCACATCATTAGCATGTCATTATCATATATTATCATACCATCAGCATCCCATTATTAAATTATCATCATTATATTGTTTTCATCATCATCATATATAAGTATTGTCATAATATCTTCAGAATATTAATATCACGTCATTAGCATGTCATTACCATATATCATCATAATATTTTCATCATCATCATATATTATTATTTTTATAATATCATCAGAATATAAATATTACATCATTAGCATGCCATTATCCTATATTATCATACCATCAGCATCCCATTATTAAATTATTATCATTATATTATCATCATAATCATCATTGTTATTATATATTAATATTGTTTTAATATCATCAGAATATAAATATCACATCATCAGCATGTCATTATCATATATTATCATACCATCAGCATCCCATTATCATATTATCATCATTATACTATCATCGTCATCATCATCGTCATATTATTATTATTATTATTATAATATCATCGGAATATAAACATCACATCATCAGCATGATCATACATCATCATTATATCATCATCATCATCATCATCATCAGTGTATTAAACATTGATGTATAATCAGTGCTAATATTGAGTTTTAGTTTGTGCAGAGAGCGAGGGTGTTCTGAATGACGACATTTTCATTTAAAATTGGGAAGATCTAGTTGAGCTGGTTTAGAATAGAAGTGTGTCTCCAACACACATCTTTAAAATAAAAACAATATAGTTTATTACAGAGTCTATATATATATCTAACATCAGCATACTCTTAATCCAGAGCTCAGTGTTCTGTCAGATATCAGCATCGTCAGTCTCAGACTCTCAGGATTGTGGAGTTTGTAGCTGGTTTGAACTCAAATCTCTCAGTTGTGAAGCCGGCAGCTCAACAATCATCATGCAGTTATCATCATTATACACTCCTTATTAATGTGTGTGTTTTAAGTGTGTGTGTATGTGTGTCAGACGTACCTCCAGTCCAGAGATTCAGATGAAGATCCTCCTGCAGCTCAACCACTACTAACCAGCAGCAGACCACAGTGCTGAGAGAGAGAGAGAGAGTGTGTGTGTGTGTGCCTCTTCCTTCAAGACTTTGAGGAGTGGTCTATTTCAGTGTGCGTGTGTTTTGTGTTTTAAGTGTGTGTGTTTAAAGTGTGTGTGTGTGCTGGCTGTCTGTTATCTGTGTGTCTTTGATGTATTTTTCTGCTGGCAGAGACTGAAGCCTGTGTTTAAAATTCCTCTGTAATGACCTTGTTTACGGACTGTGTGTGTGTGTGTGTGTGTGTGTGTGTGTGTGTGTGTGTGTGTGTGTGTGTGTAAAACTCAACGTGTGTGTGTCTATATATGTATATGTGAAATGTAAAATATCTGTGTGTGTGCATGTGTGTTAAACTCTTGATGTGTGTGTGTGTATATGTGATTCTTGATGTGTGTGTGTGTATGTGTGTGTGTATGTAAAAGTGTGTATCTATTTTAAACTCTGTGTGTGTGTGTGTGTGTGTGTGTGTGTGTGTGTGTGTGTGTGTGTGTGTGTGTGTGTGTGTGTGTGTGTGTGTGTGTGTGATTCTTGATGTGTGTGTGTGTGTGTGTATATGTGATTCTTGATGTGTGTGTGTGTGTATGTAAAACTGTGTGTATCTATTTCAAACTCTGTGTGTGTGTGTGTGTGTGTGTGTGTATATGTGATTCTTGATGTGTGTGTGTGTGTATATGTGATTCTTGATGTGTGTGTGTGTGTGTGTAAAACTGTGTATCTATTTCAATCTCTGTGTGTGTGTGTGATTCTTGATGTGTGTGTGTGTGTGTGTGTGTGTGTGTGTGTGTGTGTGTATATGTGATTCTTGATGTGTGTGTGTGTGTGTGTATATGTGATTCTTGATGTGTGTGTGTGTGTGTATATGTGATTCTTGATGTGTGTGTGTGTATGTAAAACTGTGTATCTATTTCAAACTCTGTGTGTGTGTGTGTGTGTGATTCTTGATGTGTGTGTGTGTGTGTGTGTGTATATGTGATTCTTGATGTGTGTGTGTGTGTGTGTGTGTGTATGTGATTCTTGATGTGTGTGTGTGTGTGTAAAACTGTGTATCTATTTCAAACTCTGTGTGTGTGTGTGTGTGTGTGATTCTTGATGTGTGTGTGTGTGTGTGTGTGTGTATATGTGATTCTTGATGTGTGTGTGTGTGTGTGTGTGTATATGTGATTCTTGATGTGTGTGTGTGTGTATATGTGATTCTTGATGTGTGTGTGTGTATGTAAAACTGTGTATCTATTTCAAACTCTGTGTGTGTGTGTGTGATTCTTGATGTGTGTGTGTGTATGTGTGTGTGTGTGTGTAAAACTGTGTGTATCTATTTCAAACTCTATGTGTGTGTGTGTGTGTGTGTATGTGATTCTTGATGTGTGTGTGTGTGTGTGTGTATGTGTGTTTGTGTATGTAAAACTGTGTGTATCTATGTCAAACTCTGTGTGTGTGTGTGTGTGTGTGTGTGTGTGTGTGTGTGTGTGTGTGTGTGTGTGTGTGTATGTGATTCTTGATGTGTGTGTGTGTGTGTGTATGTGTGTTTGTGTATGTAAAACTGTGTGTATCTATGTCAAACTCTGTGTGTGTGTGTGTGTGTGTATATGTGATTCTTGATGTGTGTGTGTGTGTGTGTGTGTGTGTGTGTGTGTGTGTGTGTGTGTGTGTGTGTGTGTGTGGAGAATGTGTGTTGTTATTTGCTCCAGATGTGTGAACGGAAGCACAGGTGTGTGTGTGTGTGTGTGTTCTGACAGATGTGTGTGTTTCTCTGCAGTGTTCGGTGTCGTGTGGGACGGGTCAGAAACTACGTCAGGTGGTGTGTGTGGACCAGAACCACACACAGATCGACGAGCGCCGCTGTTCTCACCTCAGCAAACCCTCAACACACAAGATCTGCAGAGCTGGAGCCTGCGCACGCTGGAGAGCCACACGCTGGACACAGGTACACACACACACACACACTCATACACACCTATTCATTAACAGACACACACACACACACACACACACACACACACACACACACACACACTCATACACACCTATTCACTAACAGATACACACACACACACACACACACAGACTCGCGCGCACACACACACACACACACACACACACACACACACACACACACACACACACACACACACACACACACACACATATATACACACATATATACACACACATAGATTGTGACAATTCTGTGTGTTGTTCAGTGTTCGTCGAGTTGTGGCGCCGGCGTTCAGACCCGTCAAGTTTTCTGCAGGTCAAAGGGCAAAGGTCGCGTCAGTGATGACCTCTGTGACTCTCGAGTGCGACCCGACCACATCCAGACCTGCTTCACCACTGCCTGCCAAACACACACACACCACTGGAGGACACTAGAGTGGACGGAGGTGAGACACACACACTAACTAACTAATGTGCACACACACACACACACACACACACACACAAACAGCTGGAGGACACATTAGATGAACGCACTGTAACACACTCATACATACACACTCAAACACACACACACAATCACACTTTGTTTTCAGGGCAGTGTGTCATGCGTCTAAGATAGGAGGTCCATTTCATGTGTGTGTGTGTGTGTGTGTGTGTTTGTGTTATTCATGATGTTACTCTCTCTCTATTTCTGTGTGTGTGTGTGTGTTTAACTGATGTGGTAACTTTCTCTCTGTGTATGTGTGTGTAACTCATGATGGTATTCTCTCTCTCCTCTGTGTTTGTGTGTGTGTGTGTGTGTGTGTGTGTGTTACTCATGATGTAACTCTCTCTCTCTATTTCTGTGTGTGTGTGTGTGTGTGTTTGTGTGTGTGTTTCAGTGCAGTGTGTCCTGCAGCAGTGGTGTGAGGTCCAGGTCAGTGGTGTGTGTTGATGATGATCTGAATGTTCTGAGTTCTGATCTGCTGTGTGACTCCTCTGCTAAACCACACACACTCGAGCCATGTCACAGCGCCACCTGTCAGCCCGTATGGGTCACTACAGCCTGGAGCCCGGTACTGCAACACACTCACATGAGCACAGTAACGCTCTTTACACTAACAAGATCCTAATAAATAAATAAAAATGAATAATAAACACATAAATAAAAAAGCAAATAAGAAAAATAATCACATAAAAGATTAAATAAATAAGAATATTAAACAGATAAATTAATAAATTAATAAATAGATATAAATAAACACATCAATAAATATGAATAATTAACAATTAAATAAATAAAAATTAATAATAAACAATCCAAATGAATAAATAAATATGAATAATAAAGAATTAAATATTTAAATATGAATAATAAACAAACAAAATAAATAAATATTAATAATAAACAATTAATTAATTAAATATTAATAATAAACAAACAAAAAATGAATAATAAACAAATAAATAAGTAAATCTGAATACTAAACAAACAAATAAACAAACATCAAATAAATATAAATAAATAGATAAATAAACAAAAAAAACAATGAATAAATACATATGAAATAATTAAATAAATAATTATATAAATAATAATAATAAAAAAATAAAAAAATATTAAATGTTAAACACATAAAAATGTATTATTGAATTAATATGAATAATAAGCCATTAAATAAATACATATGAATAATTAACAAACAAATAAATATGAATATTAAAAACTTATTTTGAATAATAAACAAGTAAATAAATAAATATGAATAACAAACAAACAAATAAATATGAATAATAAATAAATAAATATGAATAATAAACAATCAAATGATTAAATATGAATAATAAATAAACAACAAATAAATAAATTTAAGTAATAAACAAAAAACAAATAAATAAATGTAAATAACAAACAAACAAATAAATAAATAAATAAATATGAATAATAAACAAATAAATTAATATAAATAATAAACAAATAATCAAATAAATAAATATGAATAATAAATAAACAAACAAATAAATAAATTTAAATAATAAACAAACAAAAATATGAATAATAAGCCAACATTTAAATAAATAAACAAATAAATATGAATAATAAACAAATAAATAGGAATAATAAACAAACAAACAAATGAATAAATAAATAAATAAATAAATTGATAAATAACTGTAAAAAATTTATAAAAATATATGCATTTATTAATTAATATAATGAATAAATAATTAAATAAATATACAAACAATTAAATAAATATAAAAATAAAAAAATAATAAATAAATAGATAAATAAACAAACAAACAAACAAACAAATAAATAAATAAATAAATAAATAAATAAATAAATAAATAAATGAATAAACTGCTTTCTGTTGCAATTTTTATACATTTTAAAAATTATATAATTTTTTCATGTGTGTGTGTGTGTGTGTGTGTGTGTGTGTGTCTCGTAACTGCAGTGTTCTCAGTCTTGTGGTGCAGGAGTGATGCAGAGGAGCGTTCGCTGTCTGACCGCTGAAAACACACCGTCTGAGAGCTGCTTGCCACACACACGTCCGCAGACACACACAACCTGCAGACTGACTGACTGTGAGTCACACACACACACTTCATGTGCATATGTGCTTTTGTGTGTGTGCAATTGTGTGCACATGTTTTTTTTGTGTCTGTATGTTTGTGTAATTGTGTGTGTGTGTGTGTGTGTGTGTGTGTGTGTGTGTGTGTGTGTGTTTGTGTAATTGTGTGCATTTGTTTACATGTATATGTGTATATGCATTTGTGTGTATATGTGCATGCATGTGTGTGTGTTTACTTGTATGTGTGTGTGTATATCTGTGTGTATTTGTGCATACGTATGTATATATATATATATGTTCATGTGCGTGTGCAAATATGTGCATGTGTGTGTGCGTTTGCTATGTGTTTGCGTATGTGTGTGTGTGTGTGTGATTGATTGTGTGTGTGTGTGTGATCAGGCGAGCTGCACTCGAGCTGTGGAGAGCTCCAGATGAAGGACGGCGTCAGGAAAGATGGAGAACATCATCTTAAAGTCCAGGCGAAGATCCTGCAGGTTTACTGCGCAGACATGCAGAGCAGCTTCCCCAAAGAGTACGTGACACTGCGCAGCGGACAGAACGACAACTACTCTGAGGTGTACGGATACAGGTACACACACACACACACACACACACACACAATAATACACACAACACTCGATGCTCACACTGCATGAATACAGCCCAGTTACTGCACAGAAAATAGCGTCACTGAATCATTTATTTGGTCAAAAATACAGTTAAAATGTTGAATATAGAGTTGGAGTCAGAGTTATTCGCCCACTGTGCATTTTCCCCCAGTTTCTGTTTAACAGAGAGCAGATTTCTCCAACACAATTCTAATCACAATAGTGTTAATAACTCATCTCTAATAACTGATTTATTTTCTCTGTCATGATGACAGTAAATAATATTAGACTAGATATTCTTCAAGACACTTCTATACAGCTTAAAGGGACAATTAAAGGCTTCACTAGGGTAATTAGGGTATTTAGGCAGGTTAGGGTAACTAGACAAGTTATTGTATAACAGTGGTTTGTTCTGGAGACAATTGAAAAAGCCTAAAGGCACTAATAATATTGACCTTAAAATGGAGTTTAACAAATTAAAAACTGCTTTTATTCTAGCCGAAATAAAACAAATCAGACTTTCTCCAGAAGAACAAATATTATCAGACATACTGATATATACTAATATATACACATACTGATACATTTCACTGTATCACTTTTTTTTTATGTCACATTTTCACTGTATATTTCTTGATGGAGTAAAGGAGCCTTGGGAAGCTATAATCATATGCATATATATATTTGCAGGCTGCAGAACCCTTTCGAGTGTCCGTATAACGGCAGTCGGCAGCAGGATTGCGCCTGTAGGAATGATTACGCCGCGGCCGGTTACACCATTTTCCAGCGTGTGCGACTCGATCTGTCCATGATGCGCATAATCAGTGAGTCTATAATATTTAAATATTAAATAGCTCATGTCTTGTTAAAATCTACAATAATACTTTATCCAAGAACATGAACTAACATGTAAACTTTTTGATTATGAGCTATTTTGAGTGAAAGCAAACACTTTTTTTATGTGTGTGTCTCTTTAAATGCAAATGAGAGCTCTTTTTCAAAAGTGGGCGGAGTCTTTACAGGCTTTGCTTCGGATACTCTGGAAACAGCCTTACTTCAGCTCTCTGTGTGTGTTTTGAAGGCTGTTGAGTGTAACCTGATGATTATTTGTATTTCAGCGACTGATATGAAGTTCAGTCAGACTGTGTTTGGTCGCTCCGTCCCGTTTGCGTCCGCTGGAGACTGTTACAGTGCTGCGAAATGTCCTCAGGTATGATTATTATACATATTATTCTTCAGTGTTTATAAAAAAAAACTCACCAATTGTGCATTTGTTTGATGATAAAAAATACAGTAAAAATGTGAAATATTATTACAATTTAAAGCAGCTGTTTTATATGCATAAATCTGATATAGTTTAATTTATATCTTTAATGTAAAGCTGTATTTTTTTTCTGATCCTTCATCATTAATAATTATATTTAATATAATTGTGTAGGGTCAGTTTAGTATTAATCTCAGAGGAACCGGACTGAAGGTTTCTGAATCCAGCAAATGGGTTTCACAGGGAAACTACGTCACAGTCAAAGTTCACCGCTCAGAGGTAAGACTGACATCTTTTATTATTATTATTACTACCAGATGTGATAATGGAATTATATGTAATATGTCTTTTATTATGTGACATAAAATAAGGGTTAGCACAAAAGTAATCTAAATGTAATCCAAAAGGGTCCAGATTATGCTACCGTAAAAGTAATGTAAATGTATCAAGAGTAGTCAGATTAGATTACCATAAAAGTAATGTAAATGTAATCCAAAAGTAGCCATGAACAAAATCTAAATGCATCAACAGTAGTCAGATTACATTGCCATGAAAGTAATCAAAATATAATCCAAGCATAGTCCAACTATGTTACCTTAAAAGTAATCTAATTGTAATCCTAGGTTAGTCTCATTGTTTACCGTAAAAGTAGTCTAAATGTAATCCAAGCAGTCAAATGATGCTTCCATAAAAGTAATCTAAATGTAATCCAAGCATAGTCAAATTTTTACCATAAAGGTAATCTAAATGTAATCCAAGTGTAGTCAAATTATGTTACTGTTAACATAAACATAATCTAAATGTAATCCAAACTTAGTCTAATTGCATTACCATAAAAGTAATATAAATGTAATCTAAGTGTACTGGGATTATTTTACAAAAACATTATCTAAATGTAACCTTTTAGTAGTCTAATTATATTACAATATTAGTAATCTAAATGTAATCCAAGCAGTCAAATTTTTACAGTTGTCATAAAAGTAATCTAAATGTAATCCAAGCGTAGCCAAATAGTTAATATAGAAGTAATTTAAATTTAATCCAAATGTAATTATTTGTTAACATAAAAGTAATCTAAATGTAATCCAAGCGCAGTCAATTTATCATAAAAGTAAACTAAATGTAATCTAAGTGTAATTGTGTTACCATAGAAGTAATCAAATACTAGTCAAATTGTGTGATTATTAAAGTAATCTAACTAAAAGTAAAATAAAAGTAATGTAATACAAGCATAGTCAAATCATGTTACTATAAAGGTAATCTAAATGTAATCCAAGTGTCGTAAAATTATTTTACCATAAAAGTAATCTAAATGTAATCCAAGCATTGTAAAATGATGTTACCATAAAAGTAATCTAAATGTAATCCAAGCATAGTCATTTTTCTTTGACCATAAAAGTAATCTAAATGTAATCCAAGCATTGTAAAATGATGTTACCATAAAAGTAATCTAAATGTAATCCAAGCATAGTCAATTTCTTTGACCATAAAAGTAATCTAAATGTAATCCAAGCATTGTAAAATGATGTTACCATAAAAGTAATCTAAATGTAATCCAAGCATAGTCAATTTCTTTGACCATAAAAGTAATCTAAATGTAATTCCTACAAACTTTGTGATGTAATTTGTAATCGGTAACTAATTACATGTCATTTGTAATGCAGCCAGCTGTGATTATTACTATATGCCGTGATGAAATGCTGTGTTTTGTTAGTGGCTTTAATCATCTGTTTTGTTTTGTTTTTCTGCTGTTTGTCAGGACGGCAGCAGGATCTACGGCCGCTGCGGTGGTTTCTGTGGGAAGTGTCTTCCTCATCCTCATACAGGCCTCTTTGTGGAGATTCAGTGAGGAAAAAAAGAGTTAAAGTCAGCATTTCTCTTTGACGTCTGGCAGCTACGGTAAGAGATCAGAACTTTCTGAAGAGTCCAACTTATGCACTTTTCATTATTCCATACAAAAACAAGAAGAAGAACCAAAAATACGCTTCTTGAAGACGGATCAGGATGCAGAATGGATTTGTTTTTCATGGAAACGCAGCTGAAATAATTCATTGAGAGTTTGACTGAATAGTCTAGAAATGGCCTGAAAATGAAACCAAGATTCTGTCCTGAAGCCTTCAGAATCAAACTGTGCACATTTGGCTGCAAAAAACAGTATTTATTTTTATTTCTGGTTGTTTCAAAAGATCAAATCCTTCATGTGTACAGCATTTTGACATAAAGGGATTCGTTTAAGCATTTCATAATCCAAAATTTGTGCATTTTCTCCAGATGCACATCAATTTCTTCTGGGTGTAAAATGAAAGAGCAGGTCATCTGGTGTTTTAAAGTGTCCTAAAATTGTGTTGAGTCCCAAAAAACACATTCAAGGTAAAAAAAACATTGTCTTTTTTTCAGAATATGCGTTTAATATTCGAATAATTCTGCAGCAATTTCTAAATGATTCATTTGAATCAATTCAGGACTTCAACTCAGAAAGCCCCTCCTCCTTTCTTAAGACATCTCGAGTCTGATTGGTCAGCAGAGCCAAGCCTAATTTGATTGGTCACGCTGTAGCTAGTATGCCAAGGAGGTGGGATTATGCAAATGATCTGAATGGCATCTGGCAAAAGATTAAAAAACATAACATCACATTAAAGTGAGTCCGGGTCGACTCTTTGTTTTGAGAGTCAAAAGACACTTTTTTTGATTAACAACTTTTCAGACATTTGAGATATTTTTCTAAATTCATCTCTAAGATCAGAAAACATTGTAATTTTTTCAGAATATGTATTTAATATTCAAATAATTCTATACTGATTTCCAGATGACTCATTTGAATCAATTTGGGGCGTCAGGTCTGTAAGCCTCCCCACCCAACCCCCTTAACATTAGCACAGCCAAGCCTAATTTGATTGGTCTCGCTGTATCTAGTATATCAAGGAGGCGGGGATTATGCAAATGAGTTGCTCAGAATGGTAGCAAAAGATTCAAAAACGTAACTTATTAAAGTGATTCAAAGTCGACTCTTTGTTTTGAGAGTGAATAGACTCTTTTTTTGGTCAACAACTTTGCAGACTGTTTGCATTTGTGATATTTTTCTAAATTCATCTCTAAGGTCAGAACAATTTAATATTATTTAATATTCAAATAATTCTACAGTGATTTTGAAATGACTCGTTTGAATCAATTCAAGGCGTCAGATCTGTTAAACCCCCCAATCCAAAAGCCAACTCTGCTCTGATTGGTCAGCAGAACCAAGTATAACTTGATTGATCTCGCTATATATAGGATATAAAGGAGGCGGGATTATGCAAATGAGTTGCTCTGAATGGTAGCTGGCAAAAGATTTAAAAATATAACATCTTAAAGTGATTCAGAGTCGATTCTTT
>NC_133200.1:555000-560000 GCF_049306965.1 Danio rerio | reverse complement strand
GTTTTTTATTTTGAATTTCAAACAGTTTTTTTTTTATTTTAAACTTCAGACAGTTTTATTTTTAACTTCAAACTGTTTTTTTTATTCAGAATGTTCAAACTTCAAACAGTTTTTGATATTTAGAACTTTTACATTTGAAACTGTTTTTAATAAGAACTTTCAAACTTCAGTTTTTTTATTTTCAATTTAAAGTTGTTTTTTTTTGGGACTTTTGAACTTTAGTTTTTAAATTTTTTTAACTTTAAACAGTTTTTTTTTTTAAACTTTGAACTTTTGAACTTCAAACAGTTTTTAAAAAAGTGAGCTTTTGATTAGAACTTTTCAACATTGTTTTGAAAGTTCTTATTTGTAAACAGTTTGAGTTGTACGCCATTTGACAGTTGCATGTTGTTTTGAAATGTTCAGCTCTTAAACTTTCAGACATTGTTTTGAAATGTAAAACCTTTGAACTTACAAATGTTGTTTTGAATTTTCACTTTTTGAATGTAGTAAAAGCGTCATACATCATCCTCTCACAGCGCACATTCAGCCTCAAGAGTTCAGATGAGGAATAAAGCATGACGGTGAACAAATCCTTGGCTTTTCCAGATGAATGTCAGGGTTTGGTGGGGAGGATTCATGGATTGAGCCCTGAACTGAAGCTCTACAAAAGACGACACGGTGTTGTTTGGTTTAACCACGATGGCGCTCCATTATCCGGCTGTCACACAGAGTTAGACGGGAACATCAGGCACTTTCATGTGCGGATTAACTGCGCATAATGGATTGTTGCCTCCGCTAATCCATTTTTCTGTTTAATAGCCACTAGCTAGTAAGCAAAATCTGGGCCGGAGGGAGAATGCTGACGCTTGAGGAACCAGACAAAGACCTCCACTCGTCTGCATTCAGATCATCCTGTACACTCTGGGTGTAAAAATGAGTGGTTGCTAGGGAGTTGCTATGCAGCTGCATTATCGAAGTTAACATAATAAAGCATATGCATAGCAACTTCCTATAGCAACCATTCCTTTCTGCATTTTGAATATAAAAATTAGTGGTTGCTAGGGAGTTGCTATGCAGATCCATTATTGTGGTTGACATAATAAAGCATACGCATAGCAACTCCCTAGCAACCACTCAATTTTGCATTTTGAATGTAAAAATGAGCGGTTGCTAGGGAGTTGCTTTGCATAATCATTATTAAGGTTGATAATAATAAAGCATATGCATAGCAACTCCCTAGCAACCATTTATTTTTGCGTTCAGAGTGTAAAAATTGGTGGTTGCTAGGGAGTTGATATGCATAATCATTATTGTGATTGATATAATAATTTTGGTGGTTGTTAGGGAGTTGCTCAGTGGTTTCTAGAAAATTCTGGGTTGCTGCCATGGTCAATTAAGCTGTTGCCATGAGTGGTTGTTAGGATCTTGTGAGTGTTTGCTAGGGAGTTACTATGCAGATGCACGCTTGTGGTTGATGTAATATTTCAATTGGTTGTTAGGGAGTTGCTAAGTAGTTTCTAGAAAATTCAGGGTGGTTTTGTTGTTGCCGGGGACTTACCCAAATAAGTTGTCACAGTGTGCAGTGAGTGGTTGCTAGGAACTTCTCAGTGGTTGCTAGGGAGTTGCTTGGTGTCTAGGTTGTTGCCCTTGTGTTTTGGGTGGTTGCTAGAGAGTTGCTATGGTGTTTTATGTGGTTGCTAGGGAGTTTACATGGTGTTCTAGTTCATTGCTATAGTAACCAAGTGGTTAATATGGAGTTTCTATGCCATTATAGTGCTGTTTAGAGTGCTCTTAAGAGTATTTTGTATGGTTGCTGAAGCTATACAACTGAGCGGCAGTTAATGTTCTGTGTGGTTTCAGAAGTATTTGAGAGGTTGTTTCAGGAGTGTTTAGTATGGTTGCTAAGGAGTTGTTAAGCAGCTGAGTTGTGATCAGTGTCCTGTGCAAGAGTAATTTGGGCATTTTCTATGGTGTTCTATTTGGTTGCTAGGGTGATTTGTTTGCTGTTGATTTTCCATTATAAGGTGGTTACTGGTGTATTTTGGGTAGATAATCAGTGGTTGCTATGTAGCTATGTTCGGTAGGGGTTTACTAGTGTATTTAGGCTGGTTGCTATGTATTTAAATTATGAACAATATATAACCTATCCCAATCCTGACATAGCTGCGTTTAAACAGCGCAAACATTACTCCTTATAGTTATGCCATCTTAGACGGTTCTGTATGAATAACTGAAGATGCTCCTTTAATGCATTCGCACGCTATGTTAAATTATTTCAAATTACACGCCGCATCCATATCCAACTTGACCTGAACTCTCTGTTTAACATTTCCAAGTAAACTGTTTTGTGTGACATTCTCATAAAATCTCTCTGCTTTTGAATATCTTTGTTCGTAATTGTTCTTAGCCCTGTCAATGTTTATCTATTTTGTATTATTATTATAATATTTCCTCTCCTGTTTCTCTTATATTTATATTCTTTAGCTGTCAATATAATGCTTCGCGTCTATGGAAGAATGAGTTAATGAAGATAGAGAATGTGTAACATCATATTCATCAAAAGACGGTTTATGTGCAAGTAACCGCACCGGTCCGAGCAGGGGGAAGCCGGCATGGGAGTCAAATGCTCCGAGGATGCTAAAGATTTGCAGAACAACGTCTGTCGCTGGATCCGAGGAGTGAGATTTACGCGATCACCAGCTGGCTTCCGTTACATAAGGGCAAATATAGATGACTAAAACCTCATTTACTCATTTTACTCGTACTTTTTATCATTTATAATGTCCAAGGCAGTGATATTAATATTAAAAACTACTTTTGTGCCTTTATCAGCTTTTTTCTCGGCTGTTTACTGGGTTAAAAATCTTACATTATTCCATCTTCACTCTGCAATCTATTGCTTCTCCTGCAGTTCCCGGATGTAATGTTGAATTTTAACAGTCGAATTTGATCCACTGAATTTATGGAAGCGAATATTTGAACTGAAATAAAATGAACTGAAAATTGTCTTTTGAATATTATACATCGTATTTTTAAAGGGTATTGAATATTTTGTAAGTGAAATCTGAAAATTGAATATGAATTATTGAAGTTTTAAGTATGAAAACGTGTTTTAAATATTTTTCGTTGAAATATTCACAGCTTAAATAAACAGCTATGTTAAATTTCAGGACCTAAAAATACAAACCCAGTCATTAAAAGTCAAATTAAAGTCATTAAAATGCAAGAACTTGTTAATACGGTGCATTATTTTTTTCAGTTTGTGCTATTCAAGAAGCTTTTTAATTGAAGACTTTTGGCATTGATTTTGTTCCATACTATGTAGCTTCTCTAAGAACACAACACCAACACTGGTTGGTAGTGTATTAGTGTACTGTTGTGTTGTAGGTGTTTTGACTGGTTGCTAAGGAGTTGCCCTGCAGTTGCTATACTTTGGTAGTGTTGCAAATGTATTTTGAATGGTCGCTAGTTTCATTGGTTTGATCAAACCACCAACTCACAGAATGTGATTAAGTAACACAATACACATCGTTTTTCTTGCATTTAAAGGAAACGCAGTGATCAAAGGCAGTGAGTGTGTGGACATGAGGATGAGAACAGCTGACACAGGTGTTTACGAGCACCTTTGTGTGTGTGTTTGATGTCTGAGACTGAAGAGCAGCTGTTTGCTGGTGTTCGCCTGAAGCACTTCTGAGTCAACAGATTATTTGAACAGCAGATGTGAACAGTCAAATCACCACCCAAAAACAAAGTGTGTATGTGCTCTGAAATGATAGGTCTAGTGGGTTTAACATGGCCTGAAATGCAACATGCCCTTTTTTGCTCATATGCTGACCCACAAAGACAGTGGCTGAATGGAAATATTTGCGAATTATGTATAAAACATAGAGTTCATATTCGTTTTTTACATTCATTTATTCATTTTCTTTTCAGCTTAGTCCTTTTATTAATCAGGGGTCGCCACAGCGGAATGAACCGCCAACTATTCCATCATATGTTTTACACAGCGGATGTCCTTCCAGCTGCAACCCAGTAGTGAGAAACACAGATACACACACACACACACACACACACACACACACACACACACACACACACACACACACACACACACACACACACACACACACACACACACACACTCATACACTAGTGCCAGTGTAGTTGATCAGTTCCCCTATAGCGCATGTGTTTTGACTGTGGGGGAAACCGGAGCACCCGGAGAAAACCCACACCAACACGGGGAGAACATGCAAACTCCACACAGAAACACCAACTGACCCAGCCGAGACTCAAACCAGTGACCTTCTTGCTTTGGGGCGAAAGTGCTAACCACCGTGTTGCCTGGTTTTTACATATATAAAATAAATGGCATATGGCAACCTATATATCAAAACATCCCAAAAATGAAAATACATGCAATAAAGGTTGCAAAAAATATATATATATAACATGTACATATTGAAATGTCGGACCCCCCTTTAAAAAGCAGAGTGCAGTTTCAGCTCATTTGAACTAAATAAGTAGTTTTTTGTGGAGTTTCCGGCTCATTTACTGACCGCATGGCTCTTTTGCCGGTCAGAGAGACGCAGCATGTGTGTGTGAGTGTGTGAAAGATCTCCAGTGCCAGGCCACATCACTGCACCTGCTGCCCTGTTCATGCCAGCGTGCCCAGATTACAGGGCATTACGGCCGCTTGCACGCCACCTTTCATTCATTATTAACACTCCAAACACCTTCACCAGCACGCAGACGCCAGATACAACCTTTATTTGATCAATATCAGCCAGTTTGTCAGGGGTTTAGGAGAACGTTTCGCATGCAGTGCATGCCAGTGTGTGTGTGTGGTCATGTGATGTGTGTTTTCAGTGGTGTAGTGTGGATGGAGAACTGTTCAGAAACGCTATATGTAAACAGGGCCTCAGTGCTAAAGTTATAGGGTTACAGTAAAGTGTCCAGCGCATCTGGAGAGAGGGAGTGTTTCAACAGGTGGTTTGGTATGCCCACTCACCTGTGTG
>NC_133200.1:525000-550000 GCF_049306965.1 Danio rerio | reverse complement strand
TATTTTATTATTATTATTGTTGTTGTTTTATATTATTATTATTATTTTATTATTATTATTGATCTTTATTATTATAATTTTATTATTATTATTTTTTTAATATTATGATCATCATTTTATTATTATGAAAAAAAATATCTTTGCATTATTCACTGCAGGAATTCTGACTTTATTGTATAATACTGGAATACTGATACTTTTATAAGGTTTTAATAAGGTTTTTATTTTTATTAAATAAAATGTTGAATTTATACTGAATTAATCCAAGTAGTCTATTTAAATAGAAATTGACTTTTTTAAATATAAAAGTTTTTAACCTTTTATTTCACTTTATATTTATATATTTTAAATTATTTTTCCTTTTTTTCGTTTATTTTTAATTTAATTCAGTTTATTTTAATTTGCTTTTATTTGTTTGTTTAATGTTTTTCATTATTTTTGTTTTATTTATCATATTGCATTTCATGGAATGTTTTACCTTATTTTATTGTTTTTGCATTGACATCTTGACTATATTTTAGTGCTTAATCTGAAATATTGAACTTTGTTTTATTTTATTTTCTAAACAATTTTTTTTAATCTTTAGTTTTTTAAATATTTTATTTCGCTGCATTTAACTTAAAATTCTTAATTTTACTGCACTCAACACCTTTAAACACGTTTTATTTTTCAATTATAATCTAAACTATTTTTTTTACAATTTTTGCCGGGCGGCACGGTGGCTCAGTGGTGTCAGTGGTGGGTCAGTTGGTGTTTCTGTGTGGAGTTTGCATGTTCTCCCCAAGCTGGCGTGGGTTTCCTCCGGGTGCTCCAGTTTCCCCCACAGTTGGAGCTGGAAGTGCATCTGCTGTGTAAAACATTTGCTGGAATAGTTGGTGGTTCATTCCGCTGTGGCGACCCCTGATAAATAAGGGATTAAGCCGAAAGGAAAATGAATACATTTTATTCTATATTAATGCTGCGGCCTGTGAAACTCACCATTCTTTAAATATATATTCTCATGCACATTTTTATGATGGTCTTTGCTCACAGAAGTCCTCATTCATCACTAGTGTGCGTTATTTTGAGTCATCATGACAGAGATAAGACATGAAGAGTAAAAACTCTTAAAACAAGTCAACTGCCTCTGACTGACCAATAGCAGAGCGTGATAATGTGAGTCAGAGACATTACACAGCTTGAATGCGGTGATCCAGATGTGTGTTTGTGTGTGTGTCACAGGTGAATCAGGGGTCAGGGATTATCACAGCTTACACTGCTCTGCTTGTTCAGATCCACCGCCAGTGCTAATGCTGGACACACATCTGGAGCCAACATCACACTCTTTCTGATGATTATTATTATTATTTTTTTATTTGTATTATTTAAAAAAAAAAATTTTGTAGGAGACTGTATTTTGTTTTGCACTGCATTTATTTATTGTGCATATTTTTACAGTATCAATTAAAATCATGCAAGCACTTGATTTTTGATATTATTTTGAGTTTTTCTATTTTATTTATTTTATTTGTGTTTTATTTTATTTTTTTATATATTTTATTTTGTTTTATTTAGTTTTTATTTTATTATTATTTTATTTTATTTTATTTTATTCCATTTTATTTTATTTTATTTGTGTTTTATTTGTGTTTTATTTTATTTTTTAATGTATTTTATTTTGTTTTATTTTATTTTGTTTTTGTTTTATTATTATTTTATTTTATTTCCTTTTGTTTAGTTTTATTTAATTTAATTTTGTTTTATTTTTTCATTTATTCATTTTCTTTTCGGCTTAGTCCCTTTATTAATCCGGGGTCGCCACAGCGGGATGAATCACCTTTTTTTTTTAAGTTACTTTATTATAGTAATTTTTTTGGTTTATTTATTTATTTATATTTTATTTTATTTTATCTTATCTTATTTTATTTTTGTTTTATTTTATTTTATTTTTTGTTAATTTTATTTTATTTGTTTTATTTTATTTTATTTATTTTTATGTATTATTTGTAATATTTTATGTATTATTTGTATTATTTTATTTATTTTTTGGTTTATTTTATTTTATTTATTTTATTTTATTTTATTTATTTTTGGTTTATTTTATTTTATTTATTTTATTTTATTTATTTTTGGTTTATTTTATTTTATTTTTGGTTTATTTATTTATTTATTTTTTATTTTATTTATTTCAAAAAATAGAATGATTTATAAAAGATATTTTAAGTTATTCAATAATGAATGCCATTATATTATTATAATTCATAATTTATTATTATTTTTTTGTTATTTGCATCGATTTATTTAATTTATATGTATTTTATTTGATTTTATTTGAATGAATTATTTTCAGGGTTTTTTATTTATTAAGATTTTTTAAATATTTATTATTATATTTTGTTTTGTTTTTTAGTTTGTTTGTTTTTTGTTTGTTTTTACGTAAGAACTTTTAAGCACAAAGATCTTTAAGGTGACCTGTATTTTAGCTCTAAAGGGATGAATTTGATATATTAGACTGATGTTTTCTCCTTTAGGAATGCATGTTTCCTCTTTTGACACCCAGATGTTGGGTTGCTTCTACACACACACACACACACACACACACACACACACACACACACACACACACACACACACACTCTCTCTCTCTCTCTCTCTCTCTCTCTCTCTCTCTCTCTCTCTCTCTCTCTTCTGGGAGTGCAGAAACGCTTCATTCAGAACACATGATGTGAGTTAAACGGCACAGTATATACACTGTTTGCTGAGGACTTTCCATAGACACACACACACACACACACACACACACACACACACACACACACACACACACACACCTGCTTCTGCTTAAATACATCTCAGAATACACACTCTTTCCTGAGTTGTAATCCTGACGAATCACTGCATCAGCATTCCTCTCTCTCTCTCTCTCTCTCTCACTCACACACACACACACACACACACACACACACACACACACACACACACACACACACACACACACACTTCAGCATACATTAATTAGTACATTATATTTAAAAGTAAATAGAGTTTATCTTCACAGCTTTCCTTTCTAATATTGTTTCTCTTTAACAGAACTGTCCTGCTAATCTGTGAATAAATACTTATATTTTATATTTATATAAAAATATTTATAATAATATATTTTTAATACTTGCTTATTTTTGAGAAGCTCAAAATAAATTAAAAAACATATAGTAACGTTCCTGTAACATTATTGAAACTTTATTAAAACATTCGTTCCACATTATATTAACGTTCTAAAAATGTTTTTCAGGTAACATTTCAGAACGCTCTAATAACAATGTGTTATCTTTACGTTTTGTTATAATAATGTTATTTAAAATGTTTTCAAAACGTTTCAGTCTCGCTTTGCATTAATGTTCTTAGAATGTAATTAGAACATTCCATCCACGCTATATTAATGTTCCAAAAATGTTTTAATATTAACGTTACAAGAAAACATTAGTGTGCTAATATAGACTTTTTGGGTTATAATAACGTCATTTAAAACGTTATTAAAAAACATTTTCATTACGTTTTAGTCACTTGTTATATTAATGTTCTCTGAACGTTATTTTATAGGTTATTAGAACATTCCATCCATGTTATATAGATGTTGGGAATGCTTTTTTTAATAACATTAAAAGAACATTCCAAAAACATTGTTGAAGTAGTGTGATTTTTGGCTATAATAACGTTATTTAAGAAACGTTCATAACAATTCAGTCTCATGTTAAATTAATGTTCTCGGAAACATTATTAGAACATTTCATTCACATTATTTAAATGTCCTACGAATATTAACATCAAAAAAACGTTATTGTAACTTGATAATGTTATTTAAAACGTTTTCATAACGTTTCAGTCTCATGTTATATTAATGTTCTCTGAAGCGTTATTAGAACGTTCCATCCACTTTATATCAATGTTCTAAAAATGTTTTTATATTAACGTTACAAGAAAACATTAGTGTGACAACAATATTTTTGGTTTTATTACTGTCATTTAAAATGTAACGTTTTTATAATGTTTTCGTCTCATGTTGTGTTAATATTCTCAGAATGTTATTTAAAACGTTTTCATAACCTTTCAGTCTCATATTAATGTTCTTTAAGGTTATTAGAACATTCCATCAATGTTATATTAATGTTCTAGGAAGGTTTTATAATAACATTACAAGAACATTCCAAAAACATTATTGAAATAGTGTGATTTTTTTGGTTATAATAACGTTATTTAATAAACGTTTATAATGTTAAACATGATGTAACATAATGTAACGTTTTAGTCGCATGTTGTGTTAATGTTCTCAGAATGTTATTTAGAACGTTTTCATAACATTTCAGTCTCATGTTGCATTAATGTTCTTAGACTGTTATTCGAACATTCCATCCACGTTATATTAATGTTTTAAAAATGTTCTTATATTAACGTTACAAGGAAACATTAGTGTGATAACAACACTTTTGGTTATAATACCGTCATTTAAAACGTTTTCATAACGTTTCAATCGCATGTTGTATTATTGTTTTAATAACGTTGTTTAAAACACTTTGATAGGCTGGCGCAGTGGCGCAGTGGGTAGCGCTGTCACGTCACAGCAAGAAGGTCGCTGATTTGTGTCCCGTCTGGGCCGTTTGAGGTTTCTGTGTGGAGTTTGCATGTTCTCTCCGTGTTGGCATGGGTTTTGCAGATGGAAGGGCATCCGCTGCGTGAAATGTGCTGGACAAGATGTCGGTTCATTCCACTGTGGCGACCCCTGATAAATAAAGGGACTAAGCCGAAAAGAAATTGAATAAATGAATGAATGAATGAATGAATGAATGAAAAGGCTTTGATAATGTTTCCGTCTCTGATAAGGTTTCATAATTCTGTTAACATTACAAAAATTTTCCAAAATCCTCATTTAAATAATGTCACATGCTAACATTCACACAACCTTTTAGGAACATTATGGGATGTTCTGAGAATGTTTCTTGTCAGCTGTGAAACATTAAAATCTCCATAAACCCGCTCAGAGATAATGATGACTGCACAGATCTGAGTGTGTGTCTTCAGGCGCAGCGGTGGCTCTTTAAGAGGCCGTATGTCATGTAAATAGAGTCCAGGTCTGTGCCATGAGGTCGCACACACACACACACACACACTCACCGGGTCGCTTTCCCCCGTGTTTCTTCTGCGGGTTAATCTGATGGGGATTAGAGAGCTTTAAAGCAGCAGAAAGTCCTGAGGGATCCGTCGCCTCTCACACTGAACACTTCCAGGACCAGCTGTCATCAAGACACACACACAGCGGGACCTGCTGCGGTGTACACACACACACACACACACACACACACGAGGACTGCTTATTAACACTAACCAACTCTACAGCATAAGAACAAAATACAATCTGATCAATAACAAAATGGAGGGAAAAATATAATGCTGCTCTGCAGTTTTCGTCAGTGATTGGCTAGTTCCAAAGGTGTTTTGACTGGTTGCTAGGGTGTTGCTATGGTTCTTAGGTGTATAAATGTCTTTGCAGGCCTTTGTTCTGAGGGGTTGCTATGGATAATATGGTTTGTTGTGGTTGTATAGGTGTTTTCACTCTTTGGAAGGGAGTTGCTCTGTAATTGTAAAGATGCTTGACTGGTTTCTAAGGTGTTGCTATGATGTTTAGGAGTTCCAGAGGTGTTCTAGTGGGTTGCTATTGCTACTAGGATGTTCTGGTGGCTGTATAGGTGTTTTCATTGGTTGCTAGATTGTTGCTATGTGCCCACAAAGATGTTTGACTGGTCGCTAAGGTGTAGTGCTATGTGTCTTTGGTGTTTTGATTTGTTTTCTGAGGTGTTCTGATGGGTTGCTATGGTTACTAGGGTGTTGTGGGATTATATGTGTTTTGATCGGTTGCTAGAGAGATGCTATGCGGTTGTTAAAAGTATGATCTATAGCTAATGTGTTGCTATGGTTCTTATGTGTTTTGGTCTTTGTTCAGAGGGGTTGCTATGGTTACTAGGGTTTTCTGGTGGTTGTATAGGTGTTTTTACTGGTTGCTAGGGTGTTGCTATGTGGTTGTAAAGTTACTTGACTGGTTCCTAAAGTGTTCTTATTGTTTTTAGGTGTTCTGTTTTTTTTCCAGATAAATTATGATGGGTTGCTATGGTTACAAAGGTGTTCTGGGGTTGTAAAGGTGTTTTGACTGGTTGCTATGGTGTTGCTATATGGTTGTAAAGATGCTTGGCTGGTTGCTAAGGTGTTCCTATCTCTCTTTGGAAGTCTGGTCTTTTCTGTGCTTGTTTTAGTGGGTTGCTTTTGCTACTACAGTGTTCTGGTGGCTGTATAGGTGTTTTTATTGGTTGCTAGATTGTTGCTATGTGCCCATAAAGATGACTGACTGGTCGCTAAGGTAGTGCTGTGTGTCTTTGGTGTTTTGATCTTTTTCATGAGTGTTCTAGGGGGTTGCTATGGTTACTAGGGTGTTCTGGTGGTTGTATAGGTGTTTTTACTGGTTGCTAGGTTGTTGTTATGTTGTTGTAAAGGTGCTTGACTGGTTTCTAAGATGTTTCTATCTCTCTTTGCAATGCTGGTCTTTTCTTTGCGTGTTCTAGTGGGTTGCTTTTGTTACAAGGGTGTTCTGGTGGTTGTATAGGTGTTTTCATTGGTTGCTAGATTGTTGCTATGGGGTCTTAAAGAGGTGTTCTAGTGAGGTGTTAGGGGTGCTGCTATGTGGTTGTAAAATGTTTGATTGGTTTCTGAGGTGTTGCTATGGTTCTTATGTGTTCTGGTCTTTGTTCTGAGGGGTTGCTATGGTTACTATGGTTTTCTGGTGGCTAGGGTGTTGTTATGTGTTTGTAAAGTTGCTTGACTGGTTTCTGTGGTGTTCTTGTGGGTCTTAGGTGTTCTGGTCTTTTCCAGAGGTGTTCTTATGGCTTGCTATTGTTACTAGGGTGTCCTGGAGGTTGCAAATGTGTTTCCACTGGTTGCTAGGGTATTGGTATATGGCAGCCTTAATTTAGTTATAATATAAATTCTTTTGTAACATAAAAATGTTTTTATTAGTCCCTTTTGATCAATTTATTGAGTCCTTAAAGTAAATCAAAGTAATAATGTACAGTATTCAGAGGTCAGCCCTGAGCGCTGCAGATGTGTGCAGATATAGTGAAGATTCAGCACATCTGCGCCTCATTTTCGGTCAGTTTGATGACATCTCAGCACTACAACGCCAGTTTTGCTGTGATGTGCAAAATACGTCTAAACAAGAACATAAATTATGAGGGTTGCTGAGTTGAGGCTGATTAAGTCATAGACGGGATGAAATCCACAGAGGAAGACGACAGCTGATGTCAAGGGAAAAATAAGACATGACATTCGGTTTGACCTCCACTTGATATTTGACCGTCTGTTACAGCATCAAAACATGAACACCGAGATATAACAGACTAAAATATATAGTTAACACCTTTGTCAATCTAATGACTGTAGCTCCGCCCACTGTCAGATTTTATTGGCTTAAAATACTTCAGTTTTGATGTCTGTCTGTCTGTCAGGGTTCAGTCTCTGCTGATGTTTGCAGTGTTTAAAAAAAGAGGTTGCTATGGTTACTAGGGTGTAGCTGTGGTTGCTAGGCTGTTCTGGTGTTCCAATTACTTGCTAGAGTGATACCATGTGATTTCAAGTGTGTCCTGGAGGTTGTAAAGCTGTTTTGACTAGTTGCTAGGGTGTTGCTATGTGGTTACTAGGTTGTTTATAAAGATGTGGATGTTACTATGTGGGTACCAATGCACTCTGCTGTTTGCCCGTTTGTCTTTACTGGTTGCTCGGGTGTTGCTAGACAGTTACTACGGTATTCTGATGGTTGCAAATGCGTTTTGACTGCTCGACAAAACTAGATGTTGCTGTGTGGTTTTTCTGATGTTACTATGTGGTTGCTATGGTATTCTGGTTGTTGCAAAGGTTTTTTGATTGGTTGCTAGGGTGTTGTAAAGATGTGTTCACTGTCTGTTGCTGTGTGGGTATGAAAGCATTCTGTTGTTTGCCGTTGTGTTTTTACTAGTTGCTAGTGTGTTGTTATGTGGTTGCAAAGTTGTTTGACTGGTTGCTAGGGTGTTGCTATGTGTTTGTACAGCTGTTTAATAGGTTGTTAGGGTATTGCTATGCAGTTGAAAGTTAGGTTGTGTGCTAGGGTTTTTGCAACAGTGTTATAATTTTTTGCTAGGGAGTTGCTATGTGGTTACTAGGTTGATGGGTGTTGCTATGTTGGTACCAAGGCACTCTGTTGTTTGCCAATTTATTTTCACTGGTTGCTAGGGTGTTGCTAGGCAGATACTCTAGTATTCTAGTGGTTGCAAATGTGTTTGACTGGTTGTCAGTGTGTTGCTAATTGGTTTCCCCGATTTTACTATGTGGTTGCTATGGTGTTTCTATCTAGTTACTATGGAGTTCTTGTGGTAGCAAAGGTGTTTTGATTGGTTGCTAGGGTGTTGCTATGTGGGTGTTTGTAAAGATGTAGTCCCTGTGTTGCTGTGTGGGTACTAAAGCAGTCTGTTGTTTGACCGGTTGCTAGAGTGTTGCTATGTGGTTGCAAAGTTTTGTCTGGTTGCTAGGGTATTGCTATGATGTTGAAAGTGTGTTCTGGTATTTGGTTGCTAGGGTAATCTGCTGATTGCTAAGGCATTTTGACTGGTGGCTAAATGGGTAATTAAATACTGGTTGGAGTGTGTTGATGGGAGGTCAGGACTGTTTCTCTCACTATCTCTCCATTCTCCTGCTGGGTTCAGGATTAGCGGCTGTTTTCCATTTGCTGTTGTAGATCAGATATCCACGAGTCCACATCACCCGAGTCCTTATAAGGCCAGAGAGCAGAACACATTCTGAGTGCTTATCTGCTGCTCTATTTACGTGTGTGTGTGTGTGTGTGTGTGTGTGTGCGTGCGTGTGTGTGTGTGTGTTTAAATGTTCGCTGCTCAGAGTATGTTCCTGCATAACTAGCATTATTTAGTTATTGTTATATATTATGAAACTTGTTCTTTTGTTTGAGACGTCTTCTTCTGAGACCGCATGTTTTTACTAGTTATAAGAGTGTAGCTTTGTGGTTGCTAGGCTGTTCAGACAGGTGTGTTTTATGAACATATACATTCATTGGCCACTTTATTAGGTACACCTTACTAGAACCGGGTTGGACCCCTTTTGCCTTTAGTACTGTCTTAATCCTTCATGGCAGAGATTCAGCAAGCTGCTGGAAATATTCCTCAGAGATTTTGCTCCATATTGTCATGATAGCATCACACAGTTGCTGCAGATTTGTCGGCTGCACATCCATGATGCCAATCTCCCGTTCCACCACATCCCAAAGCTGCTCTATTGGATTGAGCTCTGGTGACTGTGGAGGCCATTTGAGTACAGTGAACTCATCTGAGATGATTGAGCTTTATGACATGCTGCGTTATCCTGCTGGAAGTAGCCATCAGAAGATGGAGACACTGTGCTCATAAAGGGATGGACATGGTCAGCAGCAATACTCAGGTAGGCTGTGGCGTTGATGCTCAATTGGTACTAATGGACCCAAAGAAAATCTCCCCCACACCATTACACCACCACCACCAGCCTGAACCGCTGATACAAGGCAGGATGATCCATGCTTTCATGTTGTCTGAGCCGAGCATCTGAATGTGTCAGCAGAAATGGAGACTCAGCAGAGCAGCAACGTTTCTCCAATCTTCTATTGTCCAGTTTTGGTGAGTCTGTGTGAATTGTAGCCTCAGTTTCCTGTTCTTAGCTGACAGGAGCGGCACCCGGTGTGCTCTTCTGCTGCTGTAGCCCATCCGCCTCAAGGTTGGACGTGTTGTGTGTTCAGAGATGCTCTTCTGCAGAGCTCGCTTGTAACGAGTGCTTATTTGAGTTACTGTTGCCTTTCTATCAGCTGGAACCAGTCTGGCCATTCTCCTCTGACCTCATCAACAAGGCATTTGCGCCCACAGAACTGCCGCTCACTGGATATTTCCTCTTTGTCGGAGCATTCTCTGTAAACCCTAGAGATGGTTGTGCGTGAAAGTCCCAGTAGATCAGCAGTTACTGAAATACTCAGAGCAGCCCGTCTGGCAGCAACAACCATGCCACGTTCAAAGTCACTTAAATCCCCTTTCTTCCCCATTCTAGCAATAAATGTTGCATACTTGACATATTTTACACGTCATCTATGTAATTTGCATTTAATTGCATGTATCATATTTCTATATGAGATTGCTGTCTAGGAAAAGTACTGAGGTTTTTCATTGCATGTCCTCATCTACCAGATTTAAGATCCATATACGAGTACACAGTAAAGTCAGTCAGTAAAGCAGTGTGTTTATAATGCACTCTAGAGGTGTAATATTTGTCTAGTGTAACGGTCTAGACGCCGGCTGATAAACCGAGGCAATAATCTGACTTCCATTTCCACCTCGGCAGGCAAATATACATCTGACTGGACATGAAGTTGTTAACCTGCAGTTTTAAGGTTAATCGTCTGGAAGAGGTTTCGTGTTTCTTTTCTTTCCTTTCCTTAAAGAAAATAAATAATAAATAAGGCTTCTTAAATCCTCTGGCCTGTGTGAAGGTGTATTGAGAGGGAAGTGTGTGTGAACAGGGCACTCATTCAGCACACGTTCACCACCGCTGACCTGGACGTGACGCGGGCTTCATATACAGCCTTTTTAAAGAACAGCTGCTGGATTATTCTCCAGTACAGAAACAGATGCATTTTACTTTCAGATCTCAGCTTTAGTTTGTATTAATCTGCTATAGTTCAACACAACTATCAGTGTACATATTCATATCTAAATATGAGTATTTTTGTAGGCTTGGTTGGTTGGTTGGTTTTTGTGGTTCTAATAGCCATGTGTTGACTGGTTGCTTGAATGTTGCTCCTAGGGGTGTTGCTATGTAGCTGTATAGGCATTTAGGCAGTTACTGAGGTATTTTGGCTAGTTTCTAAGGCATTGCAGCGTGGCATCCTAAGGTATTCTGAAGGTTGCAAATATGTTTTTATGGTTGCTAGGGTGCTGCTATGTGGTCTCCTAGGTGCTCTGGTTGTTGTAAAGGTGTTTGAACAGAATTTTCAATCAGAACCAGTATTCTGATGTTTAGTTGTAGTGTTGATGTGCAGTTGCTAGGGTGTTGCTGTGTTGTTTCTAGAGAGATCAAATG
Organism: Danio rerio; assembly: GCF_049306965.1. NCBI lineage: Eukaryota > Metazoa > Chordata > Actinopteri > Cypriniformes > Danionidae > Danio > Danio rerio. Next base: position 538,837 of record NC_133200.1, on the reverse strand, counting down.
GATGTTAGGATTTTTTGACTGTTGTGGTGTTGCTATGGCGTTAACAGGGTGTTCTGGTGGTTGTAGAGTTGTTTTGGCTGGTTGCTAGGGTGTTGCTATGGAGTTCTTGTAGTTATAAAGATTTGTCAATCAGTTGCTGAGGTGTTCTGGTGTTTACTTCAGTCTTGATATGTGGTGTCTAGGGTGGTCTGGTGGTTGTAAATGTGTTGTGACTGGTTACCATGATGTTGCTAAGTGAGTTCTAGTGTGTTTTAGTGGCTGGAAAAGTGTTTTAATTGGTTGCTAGGGTGTTACTATGAGGTTTCTAGGGATATCAAATGGATGTAGAGGTTTTTTGACTGTTATGGTGTTGCTATGGGGTATATCGGGTGTTCTGATGGTTGCCGAGTTGTTTTGGCTGGTTGTTAGGGTGTTGCTATAGAGTTTATTGGATGTTTTTGTAGTTTTAAAGATTTGTCATTCAGTTGCTAAGGTGTTCTGGTGTTTACTTCAGTGTTGATATGTGGTTGCTATGTGGTCTCTAGTGTATTTTAGTGGCTGCAAAGATGTTTTGACTGGTTGCTAGGGTGTTGCTATGGAGTATATTGGATGCTCTTGTAGTTATAAAGATTTGTCAATCAGTTGCTAAGGTATTCTGGTGTTTACTTCAGTGTTGATATGTGGTTGCTATGTGGTTTTTAGTGTGTTTTAGTGACTACAAAGATGTTTTGAATAGTTGCTAGGGAGTACTATGTGGTTTCTAGAGAGATCAATTGGATAAAGGGTTTTTGACTGTTATAGTGTTGCTATGGCGTTAATAGGGTGTTCTGGTGGTTGTAGAGTTGTTTTGGCTGGTTGCTAGGGTGTTGGTATGCAGTATTTTGGATGTTCTTGTAGTTATAAAGGTTTGTCAATCAGTTGCTGAGGTGTTCTGGTGTTTACTTCAGTGTTGATATGTGGTTTCTAGGGTGGTCTGGTGGTTGTAATTGTGTTTTGACTGGCTGCCATGATGTTGCTCAGCGAGTTCTAGTGGATGCAAAGGTGTTTTGACTGGTTGCTAGGGTGTTACTATGTGGTTTCTAGAAAGATCAAATGGATGCAAAGGTGTTTTGACTGGTTGCTAGAGTGTTACTATGTGGTTTCTAGAAAGATCAAATGGATGCAATGGTGTTATGACTGTCATGGTGTTTCAGTGGGGTTTATAGGGTGGTCTAGGGGTTGTTGTAAATGTGTTTTGACTGGTTGCTAGGATGTTGCTATGTGGTTTCTAAAGTGTTTTGGTGGCTCTGAATGTGTATTTACTGGTTGCTAGTGTGTTGCTATGTGGTTTCTAAGGTGTCCCAGTGGTTGTAATATTATTTTGAGTGGTTTCAGGTGTTGCTATGTGGTTTCTAGTGTGACCCAGTGGCCGTGACTGTGTTTTGATTAGTTGCTAGAGGGTTGCTATGTGGTTTACAGGGTGGTCTGGTGGTTGTAAAGGTGTGTTGACTGGTTGCTGTGGTGTTTCTATGTGGTTTTTAGTATGTTTCGTGGCTATGATGATGTTTTAGGGTATTGCTATGTGGTCTATAGGGTGGCCTGGTGGTTGTAATGTAGTTATGACTGGTTGCTAGGTTGTTGGTTTCACATTTCCTGTGACACACATAGACCTGTGTTATTATTTTCCAGCAAACTGATTGATATTTGTATTTTAATGTATGACTTGGAAAGCATCTATAACTGTTTACACTCAGATACAAACTTTTTAAATCAAGTATATGCTAATTATTTCCATGGTAAAGTTAACCACAGCTACGCATAGGCGAGTCTCCTGCGCTGGTTAAGCCTCTGATTGTTTTATTAGTGTCCGCTAATTGATTCTCAGCAGTCAGTAAACATTGAGTGTTTTCCAGGAGCAGTGGATCTGTGGGGTTTTTAGTGTTTAATTGTCAGCAGTCAGAGTCTCTGCTGACTCAATTACAGTGATGTATGGAGTAATTGTTGCAGGAGACGAAACACTCATCCATCAAGTCTGAAGTGCTCTCTGTGACTGAGGGAAAGACGGGAGGGTGCTAGAAACTCAACACTGAGATCTCAGATGAGGCTAAATCACACATTAACTGGACACGGCTTTATTTCTGCTCAGGGGTTTGGGGAGAAACGTCTCACGCAAAGCTGATGCTGCAATCAAACACAACTGAGGAATAATCTGCAATTGCCTCTCTGGATATACCACTAACTGTACTCAAAAATAAATAAATAAATAAATAAATAAATTACTCAAATTTTACAAAAAAAAAAATACTAAATTACTAAAAAATTACTAATACTTTGCTTCTTAGACTTTACAGACCTGAAACTCGCCTACAGTACTTATTCATTGTTGCTCTTATAGTTGTGTAAATTGCTTCCTTGTCCTCATTTGTAAGTCGCTTTGTATAAAAGCGTCTGCTAAATGACTAAATGTAAATGTAAATGAAGTGTGCTGCATAAATGACTCCACACAGATCTCTCGCATATTTTCTAATATATGCACTAAAATATGCTTTAAATCAGTCAATACGAAAGCCAAAACTGCAGCTAATCTAACAAAAAACTGAAGATCATGATGCAGACAACTGTGAATCTGTTAGGAGGAGATATTGGTTACACTTTACATTGAGGTTCATTCATTCGTTCTCCTTCAGCTTAGCGCCTTTATTCATCAGGGGTCACCACAGCGGAATGAACCAGCAACTATTTCAGCATATGTTTTACACAGTGGATGCCCTTCCAGCTGCAACCCAGTACTGGAAAACACCCATACACACTCATTCTCACACACACTCATACACTACGTGTACCCCCTATAGCGCATGTGTTTGGACTGTGGGGGAAACCGGAGCACCCGGAGGAAACCCACGCCAACACGGGGAGAACATGCAAACTCCACACAGAAACACCAACTGACCCAGCCGGGACTCGAACCAGAGACCTTCCTGCTGTGAGGCAACAGTGCCAACAACTGAGCCACCGTGCTGCCCTATAATGAGGCTGTATAAGTTAATGTATTTACTAACACAAACATTTATTACAGTATTTATTCATCTTTGCTAATGTTAGATAATAAAAATAAAGTCAATAAATAACAAGTCAAGAAACATTAGTAAGCACTTTAGTAAATGTTGCTTTAGTAAACTATGATTAATAAATGCTGTACAAATATATTGTAGTAAATGCATGAACAGATGGAAACTTATTGTAAATACAATTTTAATAAATAATAATAATTTGAAAAAAAATTATAGAACCATAAAAAAATCTAAGAAATATAATATAATATATAATATAATATATAATATAATATATAATAATATAAAATAATATAAGCTTTATATATATAAAAATATATATATACAGTATATAATTTAGTTCTGTAGTAAAACTATAATTATATGCTATAAACTATAATTCTAAGTAAAGTTTATTTATAAACTAATTTCAAGAGGATCACGTGCTTATGATTGCTTGCAGCTAGCCCGGCCATCACCAATCAGACGATTCCTAAGCCACTTTAAAAGCCCCGGGTTTCATATCACAGTCATCTTGGTTTTGAAGAATCCCCCTCTTCCACCCCTACTCCTCCTCCTTTCCTAGATGGGTGGCACGGTGGCTCAGTGGTTAGCACTGTTGCCTCACAGCAAGAACATCACTGGTTCTAGTCCTTATAAAGCTAGCCAATGTTTCTGTGTGGAGTTTACATGTTCTCCCCGTGCTCACATGAGTGTTCCCCGGGTTCCCCGGTTTCCTCCCACCATCCAAAAACATGCAGCTTAAGTTAATCGACTAATCCACATCAGCACATAGACATGCTGCTAGTCAGTAGTTATCTCTTAAGAGCGATCACTATCTATTCACTAACTACTACAGCAGGGGAGTTCTCCACATCTACCTGAGCTCAAACTCCCCTCTCACCCTGCAAACGGGAGGGAGCCCCAAACTCGAGGATCTTATGAGCTCAGGGCTCTCTCCCGAGACAGCATGATGAACACGCTTTATAATCAATCATCAGCTGAGGGTCAACTCTTTAAACTACAATGTAGTTGTTTCAAATATATAATTTTGTAGTTTATAATTTGTTTTTGCAGCACATCTTTCTATTCCTGAAGATGTGACACTCTCATTTATATATATATATATATATATATATATATATATATATATATATATATATATATATATTACTGTTTAATAAAATATATTGATTATATGCTCTGGGAAATGGATTAAAATATAAATGAGGAGAGGGCACTGATGTATGCTGTGTGCTGTACATCTGGACTGTTTTCTTGGTTAGCTGTGTGTTGATAAGCGAGCAGTGTGTGTGTGTGTGTGTGTGTGTGAAATGTCTTGAACACACTCCGTGTTGTGAGTAAAGTGTGTTCTGTGCAGTTGATTGTTTGCTTGTTTGATTTGTGAGGTCAGCGGGAGAGTCTGAGAGGGAAACAGCGGCTCCTTCTTTCAGCTCCGTCTGATCTACAGTTCTAATGTCAAAATAAAAGCTCAGACATGCGTGTTTACTCTGCTCTAGAGTGTTGTTTCTGCATTAAATGAACATATAATAGAGGAGGTTTTTAATCTCACAGTTTACAAAACGCAATTCTGCCTCTTTACTTTTTTTTTTGTTTTGCGTTACGTTTTTTTACACTATTATATTGTATTATTTTCTTTGTTAGAATTCTGCGTGACACATTAGAATTATGAGATTCTGATGTTATTTCTGGGCGGCATGGTGGCACTGTGGCCTTACAGCAAGAAGGTCACTAGTTTGAGTCTCGGCTGGGTCAGTTGGTGTTTCTGTGTGGAGTTTGCATGTTCTCCCCATGTTGGTGTGGGTTTCCTCCAGGTGCTCCGGTTTCCCCCACAGTCCAAACACATGCGCTATAGGGGAACTGATCAACTACACTGGCCGTAGTGTATGAGTGTGTGTGTGAATGAGTGTGTATGGGTGTTTCCCAGTACTGGGTAGCAGCTGGAAGGGCATCCACTTTATAAAACATATGGTGGAATAGTTGGCAGTTCATTTCACTGTGGTGACCCTTATAAATAAGAAATTAAGCCGAAGGAAAATGAGTGAATGAATGATGTTATTTCTTTTTTTAGTTCACGACATGTCGTTTAAGTTTACATCTCAGAATTTTTTCTTGGATTATTTTGTTTACACCTTGAAATTTTCACTATTTTCAGTTTACATCTCGGACTTCTTGCTTTTTTTCTTGGATTATTTTGTTCACATCTTGAAACACTTGATTATTTTATTAGAATTATTTTATTTTCATCCTGTAATTTTTGCTTGTTTCTTAGAATTTTTAATTCACATCTTGTAACTCTAATTTTTTGTGTGTGTGTTGGATTTCTTGCTTCTCTTGGATTTGTTGGTTTGTTGGAATTCTGACTTTTCTTCATTTCACATCTTGAAATTCTTATTTTTTTCTTTGATTTTTTTGTTTTTATCTTGGAGTTCTCATTTTTTTCTTGGAATAAGAAAACAATTATTGGAAATCTTGTAATTCAGATTTTTTTTTTCTTTTTTACATCTTGGATTTTTAGTTTTCTTCTTGCCTTTTCTGTTTTCATCTTGGAGTTCTGAATTTGGCTTTATGAATGATTTGATAATTTTTGTCAGAATTCTAAGAGTCTGATTGTAATTATGAGGTCTGATAATTCTGATGTTGTTTTTGTGAGTTATGTTTCTTTACTCCTCATCATTCTGATGTTTTTCTTGAAGTTTTAATTTACATCTCAGAATTTTTGCTTTTTTATTGCAATGTTTAGTTTACATCTTCAAATTCTCGCTTTTATTTTCAGTTTGCATGTTGGAATTTTCAGTTTTTTACATCTTGAATTTCAGACTTTTTAATTGGGCTTTTTTGTTTTCATCTTTGAATTCTCTTTTTTTTAGTTGACATTTTTGAACTCTCACTCTTTTCTCTTTACATTTTTTGGGTTTCTGCAATTATGACTACAGAAATCTTACAATTCTGGCATTTTTACTTTTCATGATGACATTCAGCGTTTTGTTTATTGAGCACAGAACATTCTTCAAATTTAGAGCTTAAAAAGTCAATAAGTGTAGTTCTCTATAAAGGTAGAACATGTCCGGCATGACGCTCAGTGACGCTCACTGCTGTACAGTGTGTTCTTCCTTTAAACACACAGAGAATTTGTTTCTGAAAAGCACGTCTGACGTCTTCAAACTCTGTGTGTGCGTGTGTGTGTGTGTGTGTGTGTGTGTGTGTGTGTGTGTGTGTGTGTGTGTGTGGCAGTAAATGCGCTGCGCTGCGCTCCAGGGGTTTGTGGGTAATTACGGTGTGTCATGAAGGGCAGATGGAAAGTTTCCACACTCACAGCAGAACAACAGGATCTGCACTGAGCTCAGATCTCCAGCACTGCTTATGCACAAATTACATCATAAATATAAAGTCAACATTTCAACACTGCACATATTTTGTGCATATTTGTATGTTTTTTTATTATCGATTTAATTTAAGATATTAGTTATTAGTAAGATAAAACACAAAACATCCAAAAAAATCTAAAAGTAATAAATAAAGTGTAAATAATCCGTCCATCTGATTAAAATATGATACATTATTTTAATAAGTTAGAAATAATATTTATAATATTTTAATATAATATTTTAATCAGTTTAAAAATAGCATAAATAGTATATTATTAAATATTATTAATAATTATTGTGTAAATAACCAGTTCAACTGATGAACATGAACATAATTATATTATATTATATTATATTATATTATATTATATTATATTATATTATATTATATTAATTATATTAATTATATTATATTATATTATATTATATTATTAATTGATAACATGTATGAATGTTATGCCTAATATATTATGTCTAATATAATATAATATAATATAATATAATATAATATAATATAATATAATATAATATAATATAATATAATATAATATAATTAATATAATATAATATAATATAATATAATATAATATAATTAATATAATATAATATAATATAATATAATTTAATATAGTATAATATAATAATAGATAAAAGTGTAATAATATTATGTAAATAACCAGCAGATTAAAATATTATATGATATTATATTAATTATATTATATTACATTATATTATATTATATTATATTATATTATATTATATTATATTATATTAATTATATTATATTATATTATATTATATTATATTATATTATATTATATTATATTATTAATTGATAACATGTATGAATGTTATGCCTAATATATTATGTCTAATATAATATAATATAATATAATATAATATAATATAATATAATATAATATAATATAATATAATTAATATAATATAATATAATATAATATAATTAATATAATTAATATAATATAATATAATATAATTAATATAATATAATATAATTTAATATAGTATAATATAATAATCGATAAAAGTGTAATAATATTATGTAAATAACCAGCAGATTAAAATATTATATGATATTATATTAATTATATTATATTACATTATATTATATTATATTATATTATATTATATTATATTATATTATATTATATTATATTATATTATATTATATTATATTATATTAATGGTTTTAACTATTTATCTGGCGTTTTAATTACCAAAAAGTATTAAATTTGACCTTTTTTGTGCACCGTGATGTTTTAGGTTAAGTATGTCTAAATCCTATTTAAAGTCATAAATGTGGTAATCACTCAGAGTCATGCTGCATATCGGAGTACCGTGGTATTTGAGCATGTGGTACCATCACAGTTATTTGTAATCATGAGACGGGACGGAGTCACGCTCGCTGATTGAGCTGTTGAGCCGTCTCTGTGTTCAGCTGACCTTTGACCTCATGACCCTGCCAGTCACAGAGTTCATGTGGCTTTGAACCCTGCCGTTTGGAGGAATCCTGGGAAATCAAACAGGGAGTTAAAGGTTCAAGGGCTCTAGGAAACCCTCTCCAAGAGGCTCTTCAGCTTCTTAAAGACCCTCGCATGGTGGTTTAGAGTGTTTTCATAGTGCAGTGTTAGCATCATTCAATTACACTACAAAAGAAGCTTCAGATATAAATCCTCAGCTGGGATGTCACTACGGGCTTCTGATTCACTGTTACAATGTGTCTAAGCGGTTTCTAGGGTGTTCTGATTGGTTGTTAAGGTGTTGCTCTTTTAGGATATTCTGAGTTGTCAGAATGTTGCTAGGACGTTTCTAAGGTGTTCTGATTGGTTGCTAGGATATTGCTAATTTAAGGTATTCTCAGATGTTGCTAGGGAGTTTCTAGGGTATTCTGATTGGTTGCTAGGGTGTTGCTATTTTAGGGTGTTCTGAGTTGTCAGAATGTTTCTAGGGAATTTATATGACATCCTGATTGGTTGTTAGTTTGTTGCTGTTTTAAGGTGTTCTGATATGTTGCTAAGGAGTTGTTATTTTAAGGTGTTCTAAGTTATAGCTAGGTTTTTTTTAGGGGGTTTGGTTGCTAAGGTGATGCAATTTTAAGGTGTTCTTAGTTGATATCGAAATGTTGCTAGGGAGTTTGTAGGATGTTCTGATTGGTTGCTAAGTTGATGCAATTTTAAGGTGTTCTTAGTTGTTATCGAAATGTTGCTAGGGAGTTTGTAGGATGTTCTGATTGGTTGCTATGGTGTTGCTATTTTAAGATGTTCTGAATTGTGAGAATGTTCCCAGGTGGTTTCTAGGGCATTCTGATTTGTTGCTAGTTTGTTGCTATTTTAAAGTGTTCTGGGTTGTTACTAGGGAGTTGCAAGAATGTTTCTAGGGTGTTCTGATTGGTTGCTAAGGTGTTGCTATTTTAATGTCTACTGAGTTGTTCCTATTAAGTTTAAAGGGGAATTCTGATTGGTTGCTAAGTTGATGCAATTTTAAGGTGTCCAGTGTTGTTGTCTAAATGTTGCTAGGGAGTTTTGAAAGGTGTTCTGATTGGTTGCTAGGGTGTTGCTATTTTAAGGTGTTCTGAGTTGTCTGTGAAAAGGTTGCTATGGAATTTATGTGGTGTTCTAGATAGTTGCTGTGGCATTGCTATGCTATGATATTCATTGTACGTTCTCAGATGTAGTAATTCCCACTGTGGGGTTGCTAGGGTTTAAATGTGTTTTATTGGGTTCTCTAATGTCTGTAAGGTGTTGCAAATGCCGTTTCTTAAACTTTTGTGTTGTAGCCAAGATGCTGCTAATAGGTTTCTTATAAACTAGGATTGGTTGCTATGGCATTGTTATGCAGTTCCTACAATGTTTTGGGAGGTTGCTAGGGTGTACTGAGTTGTTGACACGATGCTATTTAACAGTTGATAGAAAATTGCATTGATTGTTAGGATGTTTCTGTGCAGTTCTTAAGTTTTCTAAGTGTTTGTTTTGCATTGTTGTGATGGCATTGCTATTGATATTTTGAAGCTGTTTACAAACCATTCATATATCTTTATTGGTTGCTAAACCCTTTCTATGCAGTTCCTAGTTTGCTCCAGCATGTGTTTCTAAGGTGTTTCCATGCATATTTGAGTGATTACTAGTGTTGCTGCTAAGGTGCTACTCCAGATGTTGTTGCCAGGGAGTCTTTAGCATGTTCTCGTTGTTTGTCAGTCCTGTTATCCAGTTGCTAAGGTGGTTTTTAGACAGTTTTAAGCCATTTGTAGAGCGTCTCAATCCTCCACAGACCTCATTCTTTTGTGAAAAAAGCAATGCTTAAAATGAGGACCAGACATTTCTCCATCTTCAGATGTAGGTCAGATGGCAAGGAGGGAGTCGCTGTCAGTCAAACACTCAGGAAACCTGTTTTCAGTTGTTGGAATGTTGCTAGGGAGTTTGTAGGGTGTTCTAATTGGTTGTTAGGGTGTTGCATTTTAAGGTGTTTTAGTTATTATTGTTGTTGCAATGTTGCTAGGGAGTTTCTATGGTGTTCTGATTGGTTGCTAGGGTGTTGTAGTTTTAAGGTGTTCTTAACTCTTGTCACAATGTTGCTAAGGAGTTTTTATGTTCTGACTGGTTGCTAGAGTGTTGCAATTTTAGGTTGTAGGGCATTGTTGCAAGGGAGTTTCTTTGTTGTTCTAATTGGTTGCTAGGGAGTTGCTTTTTAAGGTGTTCTTAATTGTTGTCACAATGTTGCTAGGGAGTTTCTATTGCGTTCTAATTGGTTGCTAGGGTATTGCTGTTTCAAGGTGCTCTTAGTTGTTGTTGTTGCTTGGGAGTTTCTATGGCGTTCTGATTGGTTGCTAGGTCGTTGCAGTTTTAAGGTGTTTTTAACTCTTGTCACAATGTTGCTAGGGAGTTTTTATGTTCCGATTGGTTGCTAGAGTGTTGCAATTTTTAGGTGTAGGGCAATGTTGCTAGGGAGTTTCTTTGGTGTTCTGATTGGTTGCTAGGGTGTTGCTGTTTTAAGATGTTCTTAGTTGTTGTTGTTGAAATGTTGCTAGGGAGTTTCAATGGTGTTCTGATTTGTTGCTAGGGATTTTTGGGTTGCTAGGGTGTTACTATTTTAAGCAGATGGCAAGGAGGGAGTCTCTGTCTGTCAAACACTCAGAAACCTTCACATGCACACAAAATCCAGCTCTCCTTGAAGACTTGTGGACTCTTCAGGTGATGTCATGCATTTTCTGCAGTCGTAGTCACTGCCGGTCTGAGAGTAATGGTCTCTGTATGAGGGCTGATCTGATCTGACTGTGTTTATGACGGAGATCTGCTGTCGTTGTATATGTATCTGATGGAGGGTTATGGAGGTGTTTCCGTCCGCAATAAAGCACCCGCGGCTCTGTTCTCACTGTGAAATCCGCTAGACGCAGAGCTGTGAATGATATCATGATCAGCCCACAGACACTAATAGATCTCAGAGTTTCCATCTGTCCTGCGTTGTGTCGTTGTTTATTTTCCCTCATGTCATTCTGAAGCCCATATGGTGGCTTATTGGAGGAACATTCAGCACATGCGGAAGATTTCTGGACATGTTTAACACTTTCTCATGTATTTCATGATCTGTCAAAACCTTCAAGTGAACAAATTACCTGATGACTTACCTAATAACCAACAGCTATTTATTGATATTATATATGTTATTCTATTTTACTATTTAATCGTTTATTTGGCTTATGCTTGAATATTTACAACCTTATGTTTCATTTTAGTTTGGTGTTATTGTTCATTTTCGGATTAGTTTCTAGGGTGTCACTATTTTAGGGTGTTCTTAGTCATTGTCAGGACGTTGCTAAGGATTTTCTATGGTGTTGTAATTGGTTGCTAGGGTGTTGATATTTTAGAATGTTTTCAGAATGTTTCTAAGAGGTCTCTAAAAGATGTAATTAGTTGCTAGGGTGTCACTATTTTAGGATGTTCTTAGTCATTGTTTGGATGTTGCTAAGGATTATCTGTGGTGTTGTGATTGGTTTCTAGGGTGTCACTGTTTTAGGGTGTTGTGATTCATTATCAGGATGTTGCTAATGATTTCCTAGGGTGTTGTGATTGGTTGCTAGGGTGTCATTATTTCAGGGATTTCTTAGGTGTTTTCAGAATGTTGCTAAGTGGTCTCTAGGAAGTGAAATTGGTTGCTAGGGTGTTGTTATATTACAGTGTTCTGGGTCATTTTAGGGAAATTGCTAAGGATTTTCTAGGGTGTTGGGATTGGTTGCTAGGGTGTCACTATTTTACAGTGTTCTGATTCATTGTCAGGATGTTGCTAAGGAGGTTTTATGGTGTTGTGACTGGTTGCTAGGGTGTCATTATTGTAGGTCATTCTGAGTCATTGTCAGGACGTTGCCAAGGGTGTTTTCTATGGTGTTGTAATTGGTTGCTAGGTGTATCTTAGAGTGTTCTGACTCTGAGTCGTTGTCAAGACGTTGCTAAGGAATTTCTAGGGTGTTGTGATTGGTTGCTAGGGTGTTGATATTTTAGAATGTTTTTAGTCATTTTCAGGATGTTGCCATGGATTTTTATGGTGTTGTTATTGGTTGCTATAGTGTCATATTTATGGGTGTTCTTAGTCATTGTCAAGACGGTGCTAATGATTTCCTAGTGTTGTGATTGGTTGCTAGGGTGTCATTACTTCAGGGTGTTCTTAGTCATTTTCAAAATGTTGCTAAGACGTCTCTAGAAGATATAATTGGTTGCTAGGGTGTCACTCATTTAGGATGTTCTGAGTCATTGTCAGGATGTTGCTAGTGATTTCCTAGGGTGTTGTGATTGGTTGCTAGGGTGTCATTATTTCAGGGAGTTCTTAGGTGTTTTCAGAATGTTGCTAAGTGGTCTCTAGGAGTTGTAATAGATTGCTAGGGTGTCACTGTTTTAGGGTTTTCTGAGTCTTTGTCGAGAAATTGTTTAGAGGTTTCTAGGGTTTTGTGTTTGGTTGCTAGGGTGTCACTATTTTAGGGTGTTCCGAGTAATTGTCAAGAAGTTGCTAAGGATTTTCTAAGGTGTTGTAATTGGTTGCGAGGGTTTCACTGTTTTATGGTGTTCTGATTCGTTGTCATGATGTTGCTAAGGATGTTCTATGGTGTGGTGATTGGTTGCTAGCGTGTCCCTGTGTTAGGGTGTTCTGCTTCATTGTCAGAATGTTGCTAAGAGGTCTCTAGGAGTTGTAAGTGATCGCAAGGGTGTTGCTATTTTACAGTGTTCTGAATCATAGTCAGGATGCTGCTATGGTGTTCTGTTTGGTTGCTAGGGTGTCATTATTTCAGGGTGTTCTTAGTCATTTTCAGAATGTTGCTGAGAGGTCTCTAAGAGTTGTAGTTGGTTGCTAGGGTGTCACTATTTTACGATGTTCTTAGTCATTGTCAAGATGTTGCTGAGGATTTTCTAGGGTATTGTAATTGGTTGCTAGGGTGCTGCTATTTTAGAGTGTTCTTAGTCATTGTCAGAATGTTGCTAAGTTTTTTATGGTGTCGTGATTGGTTGCGAGGTGTCTCTTAGAGTGTTCTGAGTCTTCGGTACGTTGTTAAGGATTTTTATGGTGTTGTGATTGGTTGCTAGGTTTCTCTTAGAGTGTTCTGAGTCACTGTCAGGATGTTGCTAAGGATTTTTATGTTGTTGTGGTTGGTTGCTAGGTGTGTCTTAGAGTGTTCTGAGTCACTGTCAGGACGTTGCTAAGGATTTTTATGGTATTGTGATTGGTTGCTAAGTGTCACTTAGAGTGTTCTGAGTCACTGTCAGGACGTTGCTAAGGATTTTTATGGTGTTGTGATTGGTTGCTAAGTGTCACTTAGAGTGTTCTGAGTCGTTGTCAGGATGTTGCTAAGGATTTTTAAAATGTTGTGATTAATTGCTAGGGTGTTGTTATACAGTTCCTAGAATGTTCTGGTGGGTATCTAGGGCTGCTAATTTTAAGTATTATAACACTTTTTTTTACTTTTAGTTGCCAATGCAGCATTGATATTTGTTTTGTTTTGCTCTCATATGTTTATATTTCATTGTATTTCAGCATGTTTTCAGCAAAGGATGTGATTTTAGTCAACCTAATTTGTTGTTTTGATGACATCATGTCCATCATTTTCCCAAACATGCTGGTGCTGAGACTGTAATCTGGAGTCCTGATGTCACAGCTCCGACATTCAAGCTGGAACATGTTTAGAAAAACAAAAGCGAGGATCAATCGAGCTGTTACCATAGTCAGAGGTGCGCTGTGCCATATTCTACTCTTCATCTCAGCTGCTATATCAAGTGTTTACAGCTCAATAACTGAATAATGGAGGAATGTGTGTGTGTGTGTGTGTGTGTGTGTGTGTGTGTGTGTGTGTGTGTGTGTGTGCGCGCATGTGTTCTTACATGTTTTCAGAAGCACACACACACACATACACTTTTTTGCATACACACAAACATGCAAACA
>NC_133200.1:515000-522500 GCF_049306965.1 Danio rerio | reverse complement strand
CAAACTCAGCGTACTATAAGTGTTTTTGTTGTTTTCTGGCTCGTGAATAAAAGATAAATGCAGTGTGTTGCATTACAGAGCGGCGTAAGTGGACACACTGCTGGTTTACAGCTCCGTCATGACACTGAAAGCATTTTTACGAGCCTCTGCTATAAATACAGTCAAGATAAAGCGAAGATAAGCTGGAGATAAGAGCAGCAATGTTTCAGTAAATCAGCTCTGGAGGACTGAAACCTGGGGAAAACCGCTTTATTTACACTCTTCATGAAGAACAAACACACTGCACATTCACTTCATGCTCATTCAGACGAGATTCTGATTTATTTTTGTTGAGCTTTAATCTGTTCTAGCTGGGATCCAACTTCTTAAAGGGGCAGCTCATTCATTTTCCTTTGGCTCAGTCCCTTTATTCATGAGGGGTCACCACAGTGGAATGAACCACCAACTGTTCCAGCAAATGTTTTAAACAGCGGATGCCCTTCCAGCTGCAACCCAGTACTGGGAAACACCCATACACACTCATTCACACACACACACACACACACACACACACACACAATCATACACTAGTGTCAGTGTAGTTGATCAGTTCCCCTATAGCGCATGTGTTTGGACTGTGGGGGAAACTGGAGCACCCGGAGGAAACCCACGCCAACACGGGGAGAACATGCAAACTCCACACAGAAACACCAACTGACCCAGCCGAGACTCAAACCAGTGGTGTCAAGCAAATAATTGCGATTAATCTCATCCAAAATAAATGTTTTGATTACACAATACGGCAGCACGGTGGCTCAGTGGTTAGCACTGTGGCCTCACAGCAAGAAGGTGGCTGGTTCGAGTCCCGACTGGGTCAGTTGGTGTTTCTGTATGGAGTTTTTTTAGTGTATGTGTGTGTGTGTGTGTGTGTGTGTGTGTGTGTGTGTGTGTGTGTGTGTGTGTGTCCGTCTGTCTGTCTGTCTGTCTGTCTGTCTGTCTGTCTGAATGAGTGTGTATGGGTGTGTCCCAGTACTGGATTGCAGCTGGAAGGGCATCAGCTGTGTAAAACATATGCTGGAATAATTATAAATAAATAAATAAATAAATAAATAAATAAATAAATAAATAAATAAATAAATATTAATAAATTGATAAATCAGAGACTAAGCTGAAGGAAAATGAATGAATAAATGAATTTACAAAATATATTTGCGCACATACTTTTGTGTATATAAATATATGCATGACCATATTGTGTTTATATATATATATGTGTGTGTACATAAATATAAAAATATATATGTAAATATATTTACTTTGTAAGTTATGTAGTGTGTGTGTATTTATACATATATGCATAAATATACACAGTAAACAAGTAAATATTGTGTAAATACACTTTTATTTTTTATGGGCCATAATCAATTTACATATGTATAATTTTTTAATCTAAATTTATTTTCTATACTGTATTACTCCACTATCACTAAAATATTCTCATTTTACAGCTCTTCCTGAGTTTTCTCTTTAATCTTTAATTCTCTGGTCTAGTGAGAGCACTTTTACGTTTCAAAGAACGAGAAACTGGTTTGTGACACGTGAAATGTTTTATTGTGATCTGTCCCTTTAAGAGGAGGTTTATCAAAGCAACACTCCACCTTTTTGGTAAAAATTCTCATTCTACAGCTCCTTTCAAGTTAAAAAGCAGAGTTTTACCATTAATTCATAAATCACAATCTCTGGTTCAAGCGGGAACACTTTTAGTTTAGCTTAGCTTAGCATAGTCCATTGAATCAGATTAGACCATTAACATTTCACTCAATAATGAGTTTCCATTGGTTTCATATTTAAAGCTCAGCTCTTCTGTATTTCCATTGTGTACTAAGACTAATGATTAATGAAAAGTTATTTTCTGAGTTGTTTTTTTTGTGAGATGCTAACGGTCTAATCCAATTCAATGATCTATGCTAAGCTAAGCTAAAAGAGGAGCTGTAAAATTAGCTTCTTTTCAAAACAGGGTAGTGTTTCTTTAAGATAAAATCCACAAAGTTTGTTTAAAGAATGTTTCTGACTGCAATTCTTGAAAACTATGTTTTCCAAAATCTACTTTTATTGCAGTTGTTGTTGATGGGAAGATAAACTCTTTGGTGTATACGGTCTCGGGTTCAACAGGTCATGACCTCCACTCGACCCCTGAGCATTTATGCAGGATTTCTGTCTGCTTTTCTATATCAGGAAATGTTTTTTTAAGACAGTATCGCTTCATCAACATGCAGACCAGTCTCTGACGCAATCATCTGAAGTATTTTACACACAGTTTAGAGAAACAAAGTTAGAATTATGGGATATACACAGAGACATGTGAGATTTAAATTCAAGTTGTGAAGAAGAAAAGTTCGAAATTTTGAGTCTTACATTTGTAACTATTAATTAATTTTCCTTCAGCTCATTGCCTTCATTTATCCAGGCTCACCACAGAGGAATGAACCGCCAACTTTTCCAGCATATGTTTTACACAGCAGATGCCCTTCCAACTGCAACCCAGTACTGGGAAACTCCCATACACATTCATTCACACATGTACACAACGGCCAGTTCAGTTGATCAGTTCCCCTATAGCGCATGTGTTTTGACTGTGGGGGAAACCAGAGCACCCGGAGAAAACCCACGCTAACACAGGGAGAACATGCAAACTCCACACAGAAACACCAACTGACCCAGCCAGGACTCAAACCAGCGACCTTTTTGCTGTGATGCCACAGTGCTATCCACACAGCCACCATGTCACCCCAACTTGCAGTGGTTAGTAAATGGAAACTTTGAAATGAGAACAATATATATAAGAATAAATGACATTGTCAGATTCTAACTTTCTATAATAACAGTGTTTTTGCCCCATTGCAGGTTTATTAGCTCATAAAATCTCACAATGTTGACTTTGTAAGAACTCTGAGGTATGAATTGTGTTTGTAAGTGTAAACTGTGAGATTCAAGTCCGAATTCGGAATTTGATTTCGGAAACTTGTAAATAATAATGTTAAATCCAAAACGTTTTTTCATTTTGTTGTTGGGTATGTGTTTTAAAAGACGTTCGGGATTATTCCTACTTTAATAAATTATTAACATCCATTAAAATGCACTTTTTTAAAGTTTGTTTAACTTTAGGAGACAAAAAGTATGAAAAAATATTGTTTGTGTAATTTAAATTGTTCTTCGTTCGACAATAGTAGCTGAAAAATAACATTTCATTTCTAAGAATTATTAGTGAATCTTTTTTTAAAGGTTCTGCGAAATTAAAATATATTTTAGATGTACGTGTCAGCATGTCAGTTTTAATGATGTCTATAATTTAGTGTGCTCCAAAAACAGCCACAAAATTCACACTTACACTATATAAACGTTTAAAGTTTGCAGTTCACTTCCGCTTAAATGATCAACTGCTGCGTCCAAAATTGCTTACTTCCATACTATATAGTACACTAAAATCAGTATACGAGCAGAGTAGTATGTCTGAATCCATAGGCTGCATCCGAAATCGCATACTTCCATACTATACAGTACGCTAAAATCAGTATGTGAGCCGAGTAGAATTTACGAATTCATAGAATTCGAAAATCAGTATGTGAGAATTACCAGGATGACATTACTTCTGGCGAGATTCTGAAGTGTGCATCCCATGCACCCTGCGCTATCCCATGATGCCCCACGAGAGAATTCATGAATGGGAGTGAAGCGACGCAACTGACGCAGGTCACGTGACCATGACAAAATGGCGGATGTAGTACGTCCGAATTCCATTCATACTTTTCAAATACATACTGTATAGAGCGTACTTTTCTAACGGCTGAGTAGCACTTTTAAATTCAAATCCAGTACCTACTGAGAAGTAGGCGGTTTCAGACGCAGCCATAGAAATCGAAAATCAGTATGCGAGAAATACCAAGATGGCCTAGCCTACTACTTCCAGCGAGATTTTGCAGTGCTTATCCCATGACCGCTGCGCTATCCCATGCACGTTGCGCTATTCCATGATGCCCCACGAGAGAATTCTTGAATGGGAGTGAAGCAAGGCAACTGACGCAGGTAGGTCAAGTGACCAGGACAAAGTGGCGAATGTTGTATGCCATTCATACTTTTCACATTCATACTGTATAGAACGTACTTTTCTAACCACTGAGTACGTTTAAATTCAAATGCAGTACCTACTGAGTAGTAGGCGGTTTCAGACGCAGCCGTTTTTTGACATTATCTCATACTTTAGTTTCTCATCAAATCTTCTGACCAATCAAATGCTCTCTAGTGTCTGATATGCCCCGCCCCCCTTTTCTCGTTGGCTTTTCAATTTAATGCGCTTGAGCTCAACCACTCTCACTGGCAGATATGTGATAAAAACCAAACGCAATTGTCTGTTTTTTAAGGGGAGGGGCTAATTTATGTCCCGCCCTCTCTAAAAATGCACATTTGAAATCACTTCATGGGACCTTTCATTTTTTGTATGCTGCAGAAACAGTCTGAGTGTGCCATGAAGTCCTCCATAAACAGCTTATCTGGTGGAATAATTACTACAAGTAATATAATCAAGCACAAAAATATTAAAATAATCCAAACAACAAAACTTTACTAGCACGTAAGGCTACTGTATAAACAGCATTAGCATTCCGCTACGGGGCGTCACGTGACACGCATGAGGGACTCACTGAACACACACTCTCAGTCTGAAACAAATACACTGGGTTGCAGTCACCAGTGTGTGTGTGTGTGTTTTACCTCAGACATGCTGTTTAAAGCTCCGGATCAGCAGTGAGCGGCGGCGCGCGTGGACTTTCCCCGACAAGCGCGCGCACAAAGCGGACACAAACCTCCAGGTGAGTCTGCTGCTCTGGACAAACTATAAATGTATATTGTGCATATAAATATGAGCCAAGGTGTAATTAAGAGACTGTGTTGTGTGGATAAACTACTGCTGCTGCTGGGAAACACGCTATTTCTGAACTCAGCTGTGCCTGTCACTTTTTCTACGGGTTATCTGTTTGTTATCTGCTAATTTTCTCGTCATCTGCTTGTCATCTTGTTATTTTCTGGTTGTAATCGAGACATTTAAAAAAAAAATTTTTGGTTTTCTGTCATCCCTGGAGTTTTTGAGCTTGTGTTTTTGTCTTTACGTCACTGATTTACACCCACATTAATAAATACTATAGTAATTTATAGTAAATACTAGTATTTTTGAACCATATTATAGTTATTATATGCACAGTAGTGTTTCTTTTCAATTGAGTTTTTATAGATTGTAATTATATTACAAAACCCTGTGAACAGTACAGAAAATGAGCTTGTGTAATTGTTCAGAATGTACTTTTCCATCCCAACATTTATTAAGCATGGAAAAAATCATTTAAAATCAGATTTAGAATCATTGCGATACTGTAATTATCAAGAAAAAAAATAATATATATATATATATATATATATATATATATATATATATATATATATATATATATATATATATATATATATATATATATATATATATATGTCTATTTCTATTTTTTATTTTAAGTTGGAATTATAATTCATAATTCCCTTAAGGCCAAAAGTGTTATTTGCACCCCACTTCACCTAAAGTTTATTCATTATTTTAGTTTATTTTGTAAATAACCGACCAACAAAAATACACTAAAATAAAAATACAAAGTATACCAAATAAAATTTGTTACACAAAAGAGCATTTTCCCACAAAGTTAAATGATAAATGAAATGCTCAAATAGTTTAAATGTTTTCTGTTGCTATTTTGGGTGTTTCGTCTATTGTTTTTTGAGTCTTATCAGATAAAAATCCAAAGTAACTCGAAATTTCACTTTGTGAGTCGTTCTTTTAAAGAGGTTGTCTCGGTCTCTAATAAATCATAGCCCATTAACAGGAACAGAAATGAACCGATTCAGATGTGTTCGAACTGAAGCGTTAGAAAACGTGCAATAGGCCACCATAAAAGGCTAAAAATCTACAGTTTTGCTCCACAAACTATTCAAATAAAACACTTTATTGTTGCACAAGCGTGTGAGCATTTTAGTGACTTTTCCACATGCAACATTATCTACTGTTGATAAAATATTAATGACGATACTACTGTTTACAAACTACAATGGCACCGCCAGTATTTTGGAGCCATAGAATCGAGATACTGCATAGTACCGGTAAACCGCGCAACCCTAATAAACAAGCAAAATAATAAATAAATAAATAAATGCATATATTCTAATTTACTAATATATGTGTGTGTATATAAATAAAATAACACGTATACAGTAGCATTTACAACTATTGTTTAATAAATGCTTAAGCGTACTGTAATATTAGCTATCCGCTTGTTAAGTGTGACGTCACGCGAAGCGGCTTTCGGGTCCAAGCGCTCTGTTCAACTGAATGGGGAGACTCGTGAAAGGGTAATAATGAATGTTTACAAAGCGATTTAATGCTTTCGAAAATCACGATCGCAATATATAAATATATGTCCATGCCTAATATCCAGTGGCCATAAAGTCATTGATTTATTAAAAATTGTTAAAAGTTTGGTATTTGTGATGCAGCAAGCCCAGATATTGTTGTGTACACTATGACTTTATATAAAAATTTACTTTAATGCAACCCGGGCTCATTGTGGAAACGTAGCCCCGCGGTCGTTTTTGCGGACCGCGATTTACGTCCCGGGAGGTACGTATTCGAGCGGTTTTTATTTTCGCGGATCCGCGAGAGGCCGCTGTGCGCGCTTTTTCACGTCTCGGGCGCTTCTCGGGAGTGCGCCGTTCGCGCCCTGCGCCGCTCTCGCGCGAAAAGCCGCTGGATCGGCCGACTCGGCCGCCCTCCTCTTCCTCCTCCTCCTCCTCCTTCCCTAAACCCTAGCGACGGTTTGCAAAAGCCGTCCAGAAAAAAAAAGCAAAAGCCCTCGTCTTCGATTTCGACCGTGTTTTCGGATCCCGCCGCGTTCTCGCCCTTATTTTTCGGATTCTGTTTTTCGTCTTACCTGATTTCCGGAACCGCTGTTCCCCGGACTCGATCCCGGTCGTCGTCCCCGCGGCCGGCTCCTCCTCCTCCGGGGCCTCTGCTCCGCCGACGCAACGCTGTGAGCTAAGCGGACAAACGGGTTGCATCGGGAAAGCCCTCCACTAGGAGGCGAGCCGTCGGCCGGCGAGCGCGAAGAGGAGGGGCGGAGCGGCGCCACACCGTCCCGCAGCATTCGCTTGATAAAAACTAAACGCGGCCTTACGTACCTCCGGCCACGTAAATCGCGGTCTCCAGAAACGTCCGCAGAGCTACGTTTCCAGAATGAGCTTGGGTTGCTTTAATGTGTGATAGGAAAAAAAATGATCATAAACGAATGATTTCTCAACTCAAATGAGTGGCGGCTTGGACCCGGAAACAGTTTTACATACGTCACCAACACATCATCACTTAACAAGCGGAAAGTAAGCTGATGATAAGTCCTGTAGTATACATTAGTGTTTACTACAGTAAAGTTGTGT
>NC_133200.1:487500-510000 GCF_049306965.1 Danio rerio | reverse complement strand
CACACACACACGCACACACACACACACACACACACACACACACACACACACACACACACACACACACACACACACACACACACACAACCTGTGAAACTCTGTCAGTAAACTGTCAACGCTAAAGACCAGTGTGTAAGCCTGTGCTTGAGTGTGTCTGTGTGTGTGTGTGTGTGTGTGTGTGTGTGTGTGCGCGCGTTAGTGTTTGTAGCCCCACCCTCTTCTGAAAAAGAGCATATTCTCATTTGCATTTAAAGTGACAGTCACTAAAATACCACAATCAGGATCTGTGTGTTACTCTCAGGTCAAACTCTCTCACACACACACACACACACACACACACACACACACACACACACACACACACACACACACACACATTCTCTAGACACAGCGGAGACGTATTTTACAAAACAGACCATCTTTAATATTCATTCATATTATACATATACATATATATTCATATTTTCATCAGTCTTGACTAGCAATAAACTCAGAGTCAAGTGTTGACAGCGGATATTTCCATCATGTTCATTGATTGATCGTGATCTAGTGCACAGATCTGCAGTAAACAGTGTGTGTGTGTGTGTGTGTGATCTCTGACCTCTCGCTCTGCGTTTTACAGTAGGATCAGAGTGTTTTATTGTGGTTTACGGCTGCTCTTGTGTTGAGATAACGGGTCATTAAAGCACAGCAGCCTCTTTATGATGAGCGGTGAACACGACTGAGCTCTATCTCAAACAATGGCTCTGAGACCTCATAAATAGCAGCCAAACTCAGGGCCATTGCAGCGCTCTGAACCCCCAGTGCATGCTGGGAAACATGCAGACAATACACAACACCGCAGACCACAGAGATACGGAGCCTTTACAGAGGAATAATGTGATGGAGATCAATGCAGATGAGCTGAATTATTGACCATGGGGTTCAGAATTGTAGAGGAGTTTGAGCTAATTCATGCATATATTTGTTTGGGGTTTTTAATTGCATATTTATTAATGAACTGTTTTTGCATCATCGTATTTTTTAAATGCATCAGAGTGTTCGTTTTTTATAAATGCATAGTGCTAATATTTTTTACATGAATCATGGTATTAATGTGATTTCTACATGCATCATAATAGTATTTTAACATGCATGACAGAATTATATTTTTAAATGCATCATAGTGTTTATATTTTTACATGCGTCATAGCAATAGTATTTATTTACATGCATCATAATAGTGATGTTTATTACATGCATCATATAATTAATGCTTTTTTTAATATGCATAGTATTACATATTAGTATTTTTTTACATGCATCATAGTAATGTTGTTTTTACATGTATGATAATATTCATCTTTTTCCATGCATCATAGTGTTAATATTTTCTTGTTTTTACTTGCGTCATAGTATTAATGTGATTTTTGTACATGCATCATTGTATTATTTTACATGCTTTATAATATTTTTTTTTACATGCATCATGTTTTTTCATGCATAGTAATGATGTATTTTACATGCATAATATAGTTCATGTTTTTTAACATGTATAGTATTACATATTAATATTTCATGTATTATAGTATTAATGTTTTTCCATGCATCATAGTGTTAATATTTTTTAAATGCATTAGTATTTGTTATTTACATGCATCATAGCAATGGGAATTTTTTTACATGCATATAAATAATGTTTTTTTTTTGCATTAAACTATTAATGTGATTTTTGTAGATGAATCATAATAATAATAATGTTTTTTACATGCATTATGTTTTTTCGTGCATAGTTATGATGTATTTTTACATGCATCATATAGTTACTTTTTTAACATGCATAGTATTACATATTAGTATTTTTACATGTATCATAATATCAATCTTTTCCATGCATCATATTGTTAATTTTTTCTTAAATGGATCAGCATGTTTTTACATGCGTCATAGTATTAATGTGATTTTTGTACATGCATCATAGTATTATTTTACATGCTTTATAATATTATTTTTTTACATGCATCATGTTTTTTCATGCATAGTAATGATGTATTTTACATGCATAATATAGTTCATGTTTTTTTAACATGTATAGTATTACATATTAATATTTCATGTATTATAGTATTAATGTTTTTCCATGCATCATAGTGTTAATATTTTTTAAATGCATCAGTATTTGTTTTTTACATGCATCATAGCAATAGGATTTTTTTACATGCATAAAAATAATGTTTTTTTGCATCAAACTATTAATGGGATTTTTGTAGATGAATCATAATAATAATAATGTTTTTCACATGCATTATAGTATTTTTACATGCGTCTTTTTTGCATGCATCATAGTAATGTTGTTTTTACATGTTTCATAATATTAATCTTTCTCAATACATCAAGGTGTTTATATTTATCATAGTATTAATGTGAGATTTGTACATGCATCATAGTATTTTTACATGCTTCATATTATTCATTTTTACATGCATTATGTTTTTTCATGCATAGTTATGATGTATTTTTACATGCATCATATAGTTACTTTTTTAACATGCATAGTATTACATATTAGTAGGGATGTAACGGTATTGTAAATACCGTCATACCGCAATATTAAATTTTTTCGATATTACCGAAGTCGCATGACTCGGTAAAACTATAGGTCTTCTGAGAAAATTTGCTCAGGCGAATGAAGCGAACGGGAGGTAGCTGAAACTTCATTTCCCATCAGCCCCGGCGTGGCCATAATCCTTTGCGGTCTGTTGTCGCTACAGATCCAGTAATGCGGAAATGGAGTGTGCTGCTAGTAGCGGAGATGAAAAAAAAGATGGAAATGATCGAACCTAAAGCGGGTGTTGTCGCCGCGCGCGTGCTGAATAGCGGTGCTGTCGCGCGCGTTCTGATCAGCTGTGTTGTGGCGCGCGTATTGTAAAGCGCCGAGGGGGGGTTGAGCGCGCATACTTAAGAGAGGTGTTGTCGCGCGCCTACTGAAGGGCTGGACTGGACGGAGGTTGTGTCGCGTCGCGGGGGCACTTTTGATCGTTTTGGAAGGGCATTTTCTATCCAAGACTAAAAAGGGCATGTGCACTGCACAGGTTGAGCCCTATGTGTGCACGTGCCTGCAAGTTGGGGAATACGACTAATAACAGTCATGGGGACTGCAGAAACACAGCACACTGTTCAGATTGATGCAGACATTGACTTGTACCGCAAAGAGACCTCTATCTATCTCACTCATGGTTTGTCCTCTCAAGTGGGGGAAAGACAATGCACAACGTTACCCACTGCTGTCAACATGGACCAAGTCATATCTCTCTTGTCCCAGAAACCTCAGTCCCAAATGAGAGGGGTTTTTTTCTGTTGCAGGGGACATTGTAAATACCCAGAGATACCAGCTTTTACCAGATTATAGTTATATGATAATTTTCCTTTAAACCCATCTCTATCTAAGTGAGTGATTAAATGTTGAATGTGATGAGTTTTCAACAATACTAAATTGAAACTTTATTTTTTTACATGGTTTAATAATTTTTTGTTATTAAAATTGAAGTTCCTGTTTCAAAGCTTACAGATAGATGACTAATTTGTATGTCATTGACACTTTTGGCACTTTTTTGGAGTATTTTCAAAAGTTTTTTTTTTCCTGTAAATGATTCAATAAATACCGTACCGTGACATTCATACCGAGGTATTACCGTACCGTGAAATTCTGATACCGTTACATCCCTACATATTAGTATTTTTTACATGCATCATAGTAATGTTTTTACATGTATCATAATATCAATCTTTTCCATGCATCATAGTGTTAATTTTTTTCTTAAATGGATCAGCATGTTTTTACATGCGTCATAGTATTAATGTGATTTTTGTACATGCATCATTGTATTATTTTACATGCATCATAGTATTAATGTGATTTTTGTACATGCATCATTGTATTATTTTACATGCATCATAGTATTAATGTGATTTTTGTACATGCATCATTGTATTATTTTACATGCTTCATAGTATTTTTTACATGCTTCATAATATTATTCTTAAATGCATCTGTATTCATGTTTTTTACAGGCATCAGAGTTTTGATGAGATTTTTGTAGATGCATCATAATACTTTTTTAAATGCATCATAGTATTTTACATACATCATTGTATTTTTTGTACATACAGTTGAAGTCAGAATTATTAAACCCCCTAAATTATTAGCCGCCCTATTTATTTTTTCAGCACATTTCTAATCATAATAGTTTTAATAAATCCTCTCTTATAACTGATTTATTTTCTCTTTGCTATGATGACACTAAATATTAGACTAGATATTCTTCAAGACACTTCTATACAGCTTAAAGTGACATTTGAAGGCTCACTAGGGTAATTAGGGTGACTAGGCAGGTTAGGGTAATTAGGCAAGTTATTGTATAATGATGGTTTGTTCTGTAGATGATCATAGTGTTAATTTTTTCTGAATGCATCAGTATTCATGTTTTTTACATGCATCAGAGTATCAATATGATTTTTGTACATGCATCATAATATTCATTTTTTACTTTCATTGTTTTTTCATGCGTGGTAATAATGTTTTTACATGCTGTGGTGTATGTGTGTGAATGCAAGAGTGTATGGGTGTATCCCAGTACTGGGTTGCAGCTGGAAGGGCATCTGCTGCATAAAACATGTGCTGGATAAGTTAGCGGTTCATTCCACTGAGGCGACCCCTGATTAATAAAGGGACTAAGCCAAAAAAAAAAAAAAAAGAAGGAATATAATGTTTTTTAACATGCATGGTATTTATTACATATTATTATTTTTTACATGTATCATAGTAATGTTGTTACATGTAACAGGATATTAATGTTTTACAAGCATCATAGTGTTAATATTTTTCTAAATCCATCAATTTTAATGTTTTACATGCATCATAGTAATAATGGGATTATTGTACATGTGTCGTAATATTTTTACACGTATCATGTTTTTATATCATGTTTTTACATGCATCATAATAATTTTTTACATGCATCGTAGTATTTTTGAAAATGTTTACATTTAATTTTATAGAATGAATGTTTTTAGCATGCATATTATTACCTATTATTTTTTACATGCATCATAGTAATAATATTTTTAATGCATCATAGTAATGTTTGTTTTACGTGCATCATAGTATTTTTACATTCATCACGATATTAATGGTTTTTAAATGCATCATAATATTTTTACATGCATCATAGTGTTAATGTTTGTATGTATGCATCATATTAATATATATTTTTTACATGCATCATAATATTGATATTTTTTAATTAATGCACTAGTCAATATGATGCTTTGGAATTTTAATGATTTTTTTTTTTTTTTACATTTTATAATTTTAAGTAGTTTATTTTTGAACATTTCCCATGGTAATATAATGTTTTGTGAATATCTATTATATTATTACCCTGTTTTTGTTATTGTAATAATTAATTGTGTTTAAATTGCTTCGTGTCCGGCAAATGTCCGGCAGATTTTTGAAGCATAATATAATTTATGTAAACCCATTTATTTAACGAACTATTTGAGCCATGCAGGTTTAGCAAACTCCAACCCAGCCACAGTGATAATTGTCCCACATTAAGAGCCTGAATTTAGTACGCTGTCAAATATGGGTCAGTCCTTTGGGGCCCGAGCCCTGCGAGTGCCCTCATGTTAAAGCATATAATAATAATAAAGTCAAAAGCTAATAGTGTTTTCAGCAGAGTGTGTTTGGACACGCCGGCCCTTCAGTTTTACAGCGGGAGCTTTGGCCAGGTGTTTGGTGCTGTTTGCATCTCTGTGACCATGAGGGGCCGCAGGGGCCAGATTTACGACCCCTCGTGTGCTCAGAAAGGATCCTAGGTCAGGGATGTGTGACTTGTGCTGTTTTATATTGCTTATATATACTTCTGTAACCCTGAACTCTGAAACTAGAGCTAAACAGCAGCGTCTCGTACAGCAGAGCCAGTCTGATGATGCTAGACATGTGCTGATATATTCAATAACTCAATATATGGTGATCATGAACATGCACAATATTCAATAACTCAATATATAGTGATAATGAACATGTACAATATTTAATAACTCAATATATAGTGATAATGAACATGTACAATATTTAATAACTCAATATATGGTAATAACGAGCATGCACAATATTCAATATATGATGATAATGAGCATGCACAATATTCAATAACTCAATATATGATGATGATGAACATGCACAATATTCAATAACTCAATATATGGTGATAATGACCATGCACAATATTCAATAACTCAATATATGATGATGATGAACATGC
The DNA here is from genome assembly GCF_049306965.1 of Danio rerio. Classification (NCBI taxonomy): domain Eukaryota; kingdom Metazoa; phylum Chordata; class Actinopteri; order Cypriniformes; family Danionidae; genus Danio; species Danio rerio. Next base: position 503,695 of record NC_133200.1, on the reverse strand, counting down.
ACAATATTCAATAACTCAATATATGATGATGATGAACATGCACAATATTCAATAACTCAATATATGGTGATAATGAACATGCACAATATTCAATAACTCAATATATGATGATGATGAACATGCACAATATTCAATAACTCAATATATGATGATGATGAACATGCACAATATTCAATAACTCAATATATGGTGATAATAAATGCACAATATTCAGTAACTCAATATATGGTGATAATGAACATGCACAATATTCAGTAACTCAATATATGGTGATAATAAATGCACAATATTCAATAACTCAATATATGGTGATAATAAATGCACAATATAGATTTTTTTCTGCAGATATTCAATAATTGAATATATTGTGATAATAAAGATGCACAATATTGATAAGACGTGCTGAATTTCAGTATATAGTGATAATAAGCATGCACTTTTGCAGTAATGCTTTTGCATTTTAATTTTATTGTCAGGTCAATAAATCTGCGTATTATAATAAAAGCTTCAGCAATTAATCGGAACAATACAATCTGACCGCATTTAGTTGATTTAATCTAATAACGCTTTCAATAGCAATATATAAGACAAACAGCTGAAAAGGAAAACAAATGAGCTTTAAGAAGAGATTTAAAAACACCATCAGAAGCGTTTGGATTCTTTTCATAATTATCTGTCAATCAATATGTGACATTGGCATTGTGAACCGGATGTGTTACAGGTTTGTATGTTATTGTAGGGGGTTTTATGTTGTTTCAGTGTGAATTGTATTGCAATTATAAAAGCTATGTTTGGTTGGTGTGTTATTAGTGGCGCCCTGAACTCCAGCACAGATACAGCGCTCATGTGAACTGCTCTTCTCCAGGCTTTTTGGGAAATCGCTGCTATTTTTGGCTCTTGTACAAATGACTTCATTCACATCTGACCTGAGATCTGACACAGGACACTCATTCACCTCTGCCGTCTGAGCAGCTTTACAGGACCTGTTTCTTATGCTTTCTTTTAAGATGCAGTTGATTGCATAATTATTAGCCCTCCTGGTAAATGTTTATTCTTTCCCCACAGTATTTTCTAAAAAATAAATACATAAAAGCAGTTTTAATTTGATTGTTTAGTTAAATTTTTTATTTCATTTTATTTTAGTTTTATTTATTTAGTTTTGTGTTATTCAGTTTTTTTTATTTAAATGGACTTCCTTTAACTTGGCTAGAATAAAATCAGTTTTCATTTAATGTAATTATTTATTTATTATTTTTTGTGTTTTTTTATTGAATATTTTATTTTTGTTTTGTTATTTTTTATTTTATTTTAAGCAGATTATTTTGCTTGTTTTAAGGCAAAATAATAAAAAGATTTCACTTATTTGTTCTTAACACCAGACAGTAGTTTTTGCTTGTCCAGAAAATAATTCTTGATTTAAGATTTTGTAGAGATTTAGACTAGAAACAAGACAAAAGCTCTAAGTAAAAGCACAGTATTTTGTCAGTATTAACTGCAGTTTTTAGTGCTCCAGATGCATGAAAGCCTGTCAGTGATTCTCCAGGTTTGTTTATCTCTCACCGAGCCGCTAAAACAGACTCTCCAAACTCTTCTTCTTTGTTTCCGCAACACAAAAGGCTGCGCTTCAGTCGAGTCCTGCTGTGTTTGCTCCTCTGTGGCCTTGAACACAACAATGGTGTTGTCCTCTAAAAACCTTCACGAGCACTGTCCCGTTACCAGCCCTTTCATTCAGAGCCACCGCAGCTGTAAAAAAGCTGAGTGTAATAAAGGTCGGGACCTGATACTGGCTTTATATATATTTTTAGATCAGATTTTTGGTTTTAAGATTGGCGGTTCATTCCGCTGTGGTGACCTTTTAATAATAATAAAGGGACCAAGCCAAAAAGAAAATGATTGAATGAATGAAATTTTTGGTTTTAGTTCACCCAAAAATGAAAACCACCACATTTATTTACCCTCATCCTCGGTGTATTTGACTTTTTTGTTAGCCAAACACAAATGGAGTGTTTTTATTTATTTTAAAATAAATATAAATCTTTATAATAAATGCTTTTAGATATAGTTACAATTTTTACATGCATTTTTAAACAGTTTTTTTTTTACATGCGTTTTTATGTGCTTTTTTACATGCATATTTTTTACATCAGTGTTCAAGTTTTTATGTTTAATGGAACATAATTTTTGTTCCTTAAATTTTTATATATGCATTTTTCCATGCATTTTCTATGCTTTTTACCATGTATTTTTCAATGCTTTTATTTTTTTCTGTTCCATTTCTTTACATGCATTTTTATTCCTGCGATTTTACATGCATTTTATATACTTCAATGTTCTTATTTATTTTATCATTTATTATACATGCAGTATAATAGATAATAATTACATACATTTTTATACATGCATTTTTATTCATATGTTTTACATGCATTTTTATCTATATTTTGTTTATCTGCATTTTTTATATGCAGTTTTTTACATATGTTTTCTACATGCATTTTTACATGCATTTTTAAACATGGATTATTACATGCATTTCTTCCATGCATTGTTATTCATGCAATTTTTACATGCATTTTATGTTTTTTAATATGCTTTTACATGCATTTTTTATACTTTAGTGTTTTATTTATTTTAACTTTTTATACATACAGAATAATATAATTTTTACATACATTTTTATGTGCATTTTGTACTTGCATATTTTGCATACATTTTTATAAATGGATTATTACATGCATTTTTCCATGCTTTTTACACATGCAATTTCTCCATGCGATTTTAAATGTGCTTTTTAAGTTCATTTTTTTTACACATGAGTATAATAGAATTTTTACATGCATTTTTTTTCATGCATTTATATCTGCATTTTTATACATGCTTTTTATGCATCCTGTATAAAAGCATTTCTGCATGCCACTGCCTCTAATTGAGTCTTCAACTGTACATCATTATCATGAAATGAGATTGCTTAAACTGTGCTACATTCATCTGACCTCAGAAATCTCCGGATCGGCTCGATAAATTATTAGTCCTTAATTTCCTCTGGAATGTGCTAAAGGTGAGACTCTCCTGCTGTTTAAACAAATAAAGCTCAGCGTTTGTGCTGCATCCGCTGCGGCCCTGAATGAAGATGAAACTGGACCCTTCAGCTCAGGGTGGTCTGTACTGTTTACCTCAAACATTTCACCTACAAAACAACAACTCTGAGCTCATGAACATCATCGCTTCCCTCGGGCTCTGCAGAACGTCTTGATTTCCTCCTGTTGGCTTACTGTTATGAGCTTGACCCTCCTTCACTGATACTCTACAATAAAGCAGATCTGTTAAACTTCAGTCCTCTGATCTATTCTACGATCATCATCACACACTCTGAATGTTTGGGTGCTCCTCATCAGTGTGCAGGATTTCAGTGTGTGTGTGTGTGTGTGTGTGTGTGTGTGTGTTGGAGAACCAACTACAAACATTAATGTTAGTTTGACGTTGTATCATGGTTAGTTAATAACACAACATAGAACCGACAAAAAACATCAGCGTCTACAGATTTGAGTTTTTTGACACTTTATGGACATCACGTTGTGACATTAGCCTGACGTTGGATTTTTGTTCAGTTGATGCCACAACATAAGCAAACCAAATATAAACGTCAGCTAAATCGGTCTAAATTACGTTGGATTTTGGTCACCAGACGTCCCAAAACATAAGCAAAGATCAGTGTAAGATGGCACAGTGTGCATGCTGCAGGACACCAACAGCAGAAGTGGATTGGCTCTAATACGGACGGCCTTATTGATTAGCATGTCAAACACTGTGAGAAACCATGTGGAGTCTTTGAGCTGTAGCGGTCTGGAAAACACTGCGCTTGACTCAATCTGCATTGGCCAGAAAAACTCCGGCTAACTTTAGTTTATATCCTTACATCAGTGTTGTACCCTGCTTTAATCTGCAGCCCTGATCTGCGCAGGCTTTTTCAGTAGGGTTGTTTAATATATGCTTTCAGCATCAGTATCGGAAACAATAGTCGCATCACAGGATCTGCAGTGTCAACTGGGGAACCTGATCTAATAGTGTAAAGGCTTATTTATCTGGATATATTTTGATGTATTTTTACAGCTCAGTGGGTAGTACTGTCACCTCAAAGCAAGAAGGTCACTGGTTCGAGTCCCGGCTGGGTCAGTTGGTGTTTCTGTGTGGAGTTTGCATGTTCTCCTCGTGTTGGCGTGGGTTTCCTCGGGGTGCTCCGGTTTCCCCCACAGTCCATACACATTGGCTGTAGTGTGTGTGTGTGTGTGTGTCAATGAGTGTGTATGGGTGTTGCCCATTACTGGCTGGAATGACATTCGCTGTGTAAAAGATGTGCTGGAATATTTGGCGGTTCATTCCGCTGTGGTGACCCCTGAAATAAAGACCGAAGGAGAATTCCTGTATGAATGTATTTTAAGGCCTGTGACTGAGATTTCAAGTGAATTTAAAGCATTTGAGCACCACAAATGACAAAGTTCGTCTTTTAAACAGGGATGAATTGAGTTTATACAGTGAAGACTTTATGGTGTTATTTTACAGTTAATTATTGAGTTTCTGAGGCTCAGTACTGTTAGACTGGTGTCCACAAAGCGCTGTTGTTTTCATCTGCTTCTTTCTCTGTTGTTTTCATCTGTGCTTTAATGCATTCAGTGTGTTTTTGTGTTTCATGCAGATGTACTGGCCAACAACATCATCCTAATTCGCTGTAAAATTATGAATGCTTTCTAAACAGTTACACTCACGTCAGTTTATTCTCAATATACAAAACTGAAAGTCTCAGATGATGTCGGTTGTGAATACATGTTGTAATATTGTGTATTATCTTAATCTGTAGTTTTTATCTTGTTGTCTTGATTTCCAGTTCTAATATCTGAAGACGCTTGAATTGAGATTAAAGAATGCTTTGAGACGTTGAGTTTTGGTTAGAATTTTGATATTCGATGTTAGTTAGCAAAATAAATGTATTGCATGTTGAGTGGGGCGGGGGAAACTTTTAAGCAGAATAAATATATTAGTGCATATCAGTGAAAACTTAAGCAGAATAAATAGAATGTTGCCCGGTAGTTAGGGGGTGAAAACTTTTAACCAACATAAATATATTATTGCATGAAATAATGGAAATATTATTGAAAATTTTTAAGCAGAATTAACTTAATTGTATGATAGTTTGGGGGTAAAAAACTTATAAGCAACATTTTATTGCTTGTTAGTTTGTTGGGGGAAGTGGGGGGGGGGGGCTTTAAGCAGAATAAATATATTGCATATCAGTGTTTAAGGAAGGGGTGAAAACTTTTAAGCAGAATAAATACATTTTTGCATGTTAGTTTTTATTTTATTTATTTATTTATTTATTTATTTTGGGGGGGGGGTAAGCAACATTTTATTGCATGTGAGTTTGGTTAGGGGGGAACCTTTAAGCTGAATAAATATATTGCATATCAGTTTTTTTTGGAGGGGGGGGGGTGAAAACTTTTAATCAGAATAAAAACATGCTTGAATGGTATTTTGGAGGGGGTAAAAAGTTTTAAGCAACATTTTATGGCATGTTTGTTTAATGGGGGGGGTGTCTTTAAGCAGAATTAATGCATTATTGCATGTCTGTTTGGGGGACGGGGGTGAAAACTTAAGCAAAATAAATGGATTACTGCATGTTAGTTTGGGGATGCGAACTTTTGAGCAGAATAAATGGATTATTGCATGATAGTTAGGGGCTGAAAACTTTTAAGCAACAAATATTTTATTGCAATTAGTTAGTTTGGGGGGCGGGGCTTTAAGCAGAATAAATGCATTATTGCATGTTAGTTATTAGTTTAAAAAGTTTGTTAAATATTTTATTGCATGTCAATGTTTAGAGATGTATAATAAAATCAAACTTTATATGACTTTATACTTTAATATATTGAACATAGGCAGATAATAAGCCAGTAGTGAACAGTGTGAATTAGCTGAAGTTTTACTCTTGTTTTCTTGTGTTTGATATTGGTTCCGTGTGTCCTGGTGGCTGCAGTAACCTGAGGAGCGTGTGTGTGTGTGTGTGTGTGTGTGTGTGTGTGTGTGTGTGTGTGTGTGTGTGTGTGTGAAGGGGGTTTGGTTTAGAGGGTCTGGAGCTCTCTGCTTCAGAGGAGTGGCTCCAGAATACCGCAGTAAAGTTTGAGGCATCAGTTCTGCTCCTTCACTCCACTGTAAACATCCTGAGCAGCACAACATGATGTGGATTTACATCTGATTTACAGGCTCCCTCTGAGGACATGTAGGATCGCGGAGAACACTCTTTCAGCCCTGAATACTGCTCGCAGACGCTTCTGACTGAGGTGAGGTCAGTGTTTGAGCTGATTTTTAAGAGAATGCTTCATTATATTGAAAGTCTCTCCTCTGGGGCTCTGAGTGCACGTGTGTCCTATATTCTGCTGTGTCACGTCCTACTTTTTGAAGTTATATTGGGAAGCTTTTATAAATGTCTGAAAACTGGGGCTGATTGTTAGTTTTAAAGAGTGTGCTGGAAGAGAAAGAGGTGTGTTGTGGGAAATATCAGACTTTCAGAGTTAGGAGTTCTATCTCATGTCCTGATAATAATGATAGTTATCACTATATATGATCATTTCTGTCAATTCAATCAGCAATCAAAGTTCTCATTTTGTTCAGAGCTTCATGGCAAACGTTTGATTAAGAATGTAGAAATATGCAAATAAATATTAATCCAGTACAACAGACTTTATAAAACTATTGATTGAAGGTCTTATTTAATAATAAAAGATGTAAAATGTAAAAACAAAGTACTTTCAAGATTGCAATTTTCTCATGATGCCGTTAATCTTGTTTCTGTAAGTAATGTAAAAGTATTACAGTAAACCCCATGATATAAATGATAGAGCGAGGTAAAGGTTTTTATTTCGTGACGTGTCTCCGGCGGGTCAGAGCGCAGGTGGTCTCTCGCTAATGCCTTCAGTCTGTTGGGAAAAGACAAACCATTTGGTCCTAGAAAAACACTGGAGCTCTTCAAAGTTTGGCCAAAAGTTTGGGAGGATCGTCCAAATGCTCTGAAATGAGTCGACACTGCCGTCCTTCCTGTTTCAGACATCCAGTGCTCTCTCATATTTCACTGTGGGTCAAACGTTTATTAGGTTCTTTAATTGTTTTCATGATAAACCTTTATTAGAAACTCACAGATCAGGAGTGTTTTTGCTGGACAAATGTCCTTAAGTGTGTTTTTGCTCATCAGTTTTAGGGGGTGAAAACTTTTAAGCAACACAAATGCATTATTGCATGTCAGTTTTGGTGGGTGAAAACTTTTAAGCAGAATAAATTATTTATTGCATGTTAGTTTTGGGGGGGGGGGGGGTGAAAACTTTGAAGCAACATACATTATTGCATGTTAGTTTTTTTCGGGTGGTGGGGGGGTTAAGCAACATAAATACATTATTGCATGTTAAATTTGGGGGGGGGGGGTGTGTGAAAACTTTTAAGCAACATAAATGCATTGCATGTTAATTTGGTGGGGGGGGGTTAAACTTTTAAGCAACTTAAATACATTATTCTATGTTAGTTTCAGGGTTGGGGGGGCTGAAAGCTTTTAAGCAACATAAATACATTGCATGTTAGTTTTTTTTGTTTTGGGGGGCGTCTTAAGCAACATGCATTATAGCATGTTAGTTTGGGGGGGGGTGAAAACTTTCAAGCAACATAAAAACATTATTGAATGCTATTGTGGGGGGGGTAAAAAGTTTTAAGCAACATTTTATTGTATGCTTGTTTAATGGGGGGGAGGGGCTTTAAGCAGAATAAATGCATTATTGCATGTTAGTTTGGGGGGGGGGGGTGAAAACTTTTAAGCAACATAAATTGCATGTTCGTTTTTTTGAGGTGGGGTGAAAACATTAAGATAACATAAATGCAATATTGAATGTTAGTTGTGAAGTTGGTGGGGGTGAAAACTTTTAAGCAACAAAAACATTGCATGTTTGGGTTTTTTTGGGGGGGGGGATGAAAACTTAGGCAACATAATTGCATTGCATGTGACTTTTTTTGATGGGGGTGAAAACTTTTAGGCAACATAATTGCATTATTGCATGTTAGTTTTGGTGGTGGGGGGTCTTTTAAGCAACATGCATTACTGCATGTTAGGTTTGGGGGGGCTTTAAGTAAAATAAATGCATTATTGCATGTTAGTTTTAGAGTGGGTGGGGGGGGACTGAAAGCTTTTAAACAACATAAATACATTGCATGTAAAAAATTTTCTTGGGGTGGGGCTCTTTTAAGCAACAGTCATTACTAGATAATTTTTAGGCAACATAATTGCATTATTGCATGTTAGTTTTGGTGGGTAAAAACCTTTAAGCAGCTTAAATTCATTGCATGTTTTTTTTGGGGGGGGGGTGAAAACGTTAAGCAACAAATGCATTGCATAGAAGTTTTTGGGGGGTGAAAACTTTTAGGAAATATTGGTTTATTGGGGCTTCATAGTTTACTCCTTTTATACTGAAATACTCAAATTCTCCTCTTTAAAATTGTTTTTTCTGCATGTTAATTAATAAAATATCAGTATTATTGTGGCTTTACTTTATGACTTGGTTTGTCTTAGTTTTATTGGTCTCAGTTTTAACAATAAAAAAAATGCTTTTAGTTTAGCAATATTTCTTCCGTATATTCAAACGTGTCCTGACTTTTTAGAGTACTTCCATGGAAAAAATAAATTAATAAATCTTTAATTTTTACAGTGCATTCCAGAAAACCGACACTAATAATCATTTCTATGATCAATACGCTATTAAAAGACTCTATGAGGAGCACTGTTTGGCATCGACACACTCATTAAGTCTCTCTTATGTGAAGTTTTTCCTTGGTGTTCTTGTTTGTTTGAGAAGATTCAAAGATGCTTTTTGTATCTGAATGTTTTTGGAGGTGACATCACAAACGTGTGTATTTGTTGGACGGAGGTTTTGGAGGGAAACTCCTCATGTGCAGGGTTCGTTCTCATCGTCTGCCAGTAGTGCTGTTCTTAACATTAAACCCAAAGACAGAATCCAGCACTGACACACAGATCTGCACCAGCCAAATCAAACACATCCTGACTAATGCATCCAGCAGAATGAACATTTCCACATTTACTGGCCCTAATCAAGGCTTGTTTTTACACACTACTCATAATCATGCCATTAACCACATCATTACAGTGAGTGTCATTATTGCTGCATTTGTCAGTCAGATGTTCAAAACAGTCACATTTACTGTCTCTCAAATCCTGAGGGTTTTGGCCGAACTGTGGACTGAATCTGGTTTAACTCCATTAACACGAGCACTGTAGTTACTTTACTTGTAGAAAAAGTGAGTAAACGGATTGTGAATTAGAATTCAGATCACGGTTTCATAACCTAATTATTTTCATCAGTTTTTTGAGTAAAGTCAATTAATCATTAAAAAAGCAAATTAATCACTCTAAAAATCAACTAAATGCTTTAAAAGTCAATTAAGCACTTTTAAAGTCAACTACTTGTTTTAAAAGCAGTGGGTTTATTCTCTAAAAAAATAATAAGTCAACTAAGTGTTTGAAAAACTGAGTTAATTTATTGCTCCTAAATCAAAGACAACCAATAGCTTTAAAAGTCAAACAATTGTTTCAAGACAACCCAACACTTTAAAAGCCAACCATTGGTTTTAAAGGTTGACCAATCGCTTTTAAAGTCAACCAATTGTTTTTAAAGTTAGCCAAACACTTTGAAACTTAACCAATCAATTTAAAAGTCAAACAATCACCTTAAAAAGCCAACCAATAGCTTTAAAATTCAACCAATTGTTTTAAAAGTAAACCAAATGCTTTAAAAGACAACCAAACACTTTCTGAAAGTCAACCAATCACTTTAAATGCAAAACAATGGTTTTAAAAGTCAACCAAGCAAGTTTAAACTTATCAATCTACCTATCAATTTAAAAGTCGATACCTACATACAGCCAATACCTTTAAAATTCAACTAATTGTTTTAAAACTCAACCAAGCACTTTTAAAGTCAACCAATTGTTTTTAAAAGTCAACCAATTGTTTTTAAGTAAACCAAACACCCTTAAAAGTCAACCAAATCACCTTTAAAATTCAACCAATCACCTTTAAAAGTCAACCAATTGTTTTTAAAGTCAGCCAAACACTTTGAAACTTAACCAATCAATTTTAAACACAATCAGTCATGTTTAAAAGTCAACCAATAGCTTAAACATTCAACCAATCCCCTTTAAAAGTTAAGCAATTGTTTTTAAATTTAACCAAATGCTTTAAAAGACAACCAAACACTTTCTGAAAGTCAACCAATCACTTTAAATGATAATCAATAGTTTTAAAAGTCAACCAAACATGTTGAAACTTAACCTATCAAGTCAACCAAACACCTTTAAAAATCAACCAATCACCTTTAAAATTCAACCAATCACCCTGAAAGTCAACCAATTGTTTTAAAAGTCAACCAATCACCTTTAAAGGTCAACCAATTGTTTTTAAGTAAACCAAACACCCTTAAAAGTCAACCAAATCACCTTTAAAGGTCAACCAATTGTTTTTAAGTAAACCAAACACCTTTAAAATTCAACCAATCACCTTTAAAATTCAACCAATCACCTTTAAAATTCAACAATCACCTTTAAATGTTGACCAATCACCTTTAAATGTCGACCAATCATCTTTAAAATTCGACCAATCAGCTTTAAAAGTCGACCAATCACCTTTAAAAGTTGACCAACCATCATCTTTAAAAGTCGACCAATCACCTTTAAAAGTCAACCAATTGTTTTAAAAGTCAACCAATCACCTTGAAAGTCAACCAGTTGTTTTTAAGTAAACCAAACACCCTTAAAAGTCAACCAAATCACCTTTAAAATGTAACCAATCACCTTTAAATGTCGACCAATCACCTTTAAAAGTCAACCAATCCCTTTTAAAAGTTGACCAATCATCATCTTTAAAAGTCGACCAATCACCTTTAAAAGTCAACCAATTGTTTTTAAAGTTTAACCAAATGCTTTAAAAGTCACCCAATAGTTTTACATTGGAAAAAATCTAAAAGTTTTTAAAAGTCAATTGATTGCTTTAAACCAATGGGCTTACTCAATTTTTACTTAACTGATCACTTTAAAATTCAACTAATCGCTTCGACTCTCTTATTAAAAATGAATATCCACTAATCTCTTTAAAAGTCCACTAATCACCTTAGAAGTGAAGTAATTGCTTTATAAGCACTGGGTTTACTCGCTTTTTAAAGTAAGGTCATTTAATCGCTTTTAAAAGTTTTACTCACATATTCAAAAAGCAGTCAAGCAGTCGCTTCAGAAGTCAACCATTGACTTTACCATTAACAGGTTTACTCACTTTCACAAAAAAGTGGTCAACAGATCACTTCACAAGTCAGATAATCACTTTAAAACCATCGGGTCTACTCACTTTTTTAAAGTAAAGTCAACTAATCTCTTATTTACAGTGGTGTTTCTGTGAGAACGTTTCACTCTCATGTCTCCTCTGAAGTAAACTTGTGGAAATGAGCCGTTGAGGAAGGTGTAATTGTCTGGGTCTCGACCCGCTGTATCCTCAGGACACACGTGCTAATGACTCCATCAGCTTTGCATTGAGTTTATCAGTGGTATGATTTTGATCAGTCGCGTTATGCAGGATCTAATGTAGAAATAAAGGCGCTTAACATGCATTTACACCCACGCAGTCTGGATAAAGGAACTCTTCGCTATTCTGAGGGTCCATTAGCATATGAGTGTCCAGCACTTAGCCTTGTGTGATCACCTGGGGTCCTCTCCACCCAAACCCGCCCCCCGCAGAGCCCCATTCAGGCGTCCCGCGGGTGGAGCACACAGATATGCATCTCAGACCTCCAAAGTCATGTTAACAAGCAGCTGTACACGAGCGAGCGCGGGCTGTTAAACACTCGGGCTGCAGGGCGTTTTCAGGGCCACAGCACACAGGAACTGCCCTGCCATTCACTCGCAGCCACTCACTCGGAAAATAGCTGTTTATTTCTGATGAAACATTAATGCGCTGGCTTTCTGCTGGGGACGGTGATTAGATCTGGAGACTCAGGAAGTCCACTTTTAAGCGGAATAAATGCATTATTGCATGTCAGTCAGTTTTCGGGGGGTGAAAACTTTTAAGCTAAATTTCTAAATTGGATATTTGGGGTTACATATATTAATTAAGAAATTATACTTTAAGCAAAGTAAATGCATTATTGCATGCCTCTTTTTTTGGGAGGGGGGATTTTAAGATTAATAAATGTATTATTGCATGTCAGTTTCTTTTTGGGGGGAGTGAAAACTTAAGCAAAATGCATCACATGTCAGTGCATTGCATGTCAGCAAAATAAATTTATTCTTGCATGTCAGTGTGGGGGGTGAAAACTTTTGAACAAAATATATTCAATGACTGTTTTAGGGGGGTGAAAACTTTTAAGCAGAATAAATGTGTTGCATGTCACTTTTTAGGGTGGACTTAAGATAAATGTATAATTGCATGTCCGTTATTTTGAGAGGGGGTGAAAACTTTTAAGCAAACTTCATTATTGCATGTCGGTTTTGGGTGGGTGAAAACCAGTAAGCAAAATAATTGTACTATTGCATGTCATTTGCAGGGGTGAAAACTTTTGAGCAAAAATATATTCAATGACAGTTTTAGGGGGGTGAAAACTTTTAAGCAGAATAAATGTGTTATTGCATGTCAGTTTTGGGAGGCTGAAAAGTTTAAAAGCAAAATTGCTGAATTGATTATTTGGGTTTACATATTTTGATTATGAAGGTATACTCTTTAAGCAAAAGTAAATACATCATTGCATGTCTCTTCTTTGAGGGGGGGATTTTCAAGATAAATATATGCATTATGGATGTCAGTTTTCAAAGGGGTGTGGAAACTTTTAAACTAAATAAATATGTTATTGCATGTCAATTTGGGGATGAAATTGCTAAATCGGTTGATTGGGTTATGTATTTTAATCCTGAAGTGCATTATTGCATGTCATTTTTCAGAGGGGTGAAAACTTTTGAGCACTGTAAATGCATTATAGCATGTCAGTTTAAGGGGGGTGAAAACTTTTAAGCAAAATAAATTCAATTCATCTTTGTTTCTATAGACCTTTTACAGTGTAGGTTGTGTGGACGCAGCTGAACACAGAAGTTGTAGTAAACTGAAGCTGTCTCAGTCCAGTGTACAGAGCTGAAGTTCAGTTCAGTTCAGTGTGGTTTAATATTCACTGCTGAGAGTCCAAACACTGAAGAGCAAATCCATCCATGCACAGCTCCACAGGTCCCAAACTAAGCAAGCCAGTGGCGACAGTGGAGGAACAAACATCACCAATTGACCAAAGTGAAGGAGAGAAACCTGGAGAGAAACCAGGCTCAGTTGGGCTCCACCGTTCCTCCTCTGGTCAAACGTCCTGTGCAGAGCTGCAGTCTAGGCGCCGTGTATTATTGGATTAAATGTATTCCTGCATGTCATATTGAGGGTGTGGTGCCCTGAAAACTTTTGAACAAAATTGCTAAATTGTTTGATTGGGGCTATATATTTTATTATTATTTTTTTATTTATTTAATTATTTATTATTATATTATTATTATTTATTTATTATAATTGTATTATTATTTATTTATACTGTTTAAAAACTTGCATGTGCATGTTATATCATATCAGTATTATTGTGGCTTTAGTTTAAAGTATTATTTGTTGACCATCAAGATCAATAAGACACGTGTTTTTGTCTTAGTTTAGTGATTTTTGCTATTTAAAAAACCCCACAAAGCTTATAGTTTAGCTGTTTTTCTTCCATACATTCCCTCGAAAAATAAGAGGGGAAAAGTATATCATCCATTTTACAATGCTTTCCAGAAAACAGACATTAAGAGTAATTGAGACAGGAGTTTCCATGATCAAATTATTTTCATTTAAACATAGATTAAAAGCAGGGCGTTACTGTGTGACAGGGGGTAGCACAATCACCTCACAGCAAGAAGGTCGCTGGTTCGAGCCTCGGCTGAGTCAGTTGGTGTTTCTGTGTGGAGTTTGCATGTTCTCCCTGTGTTGGCATGGGTTTCCTTCAGGTGCTCCGGTTTCCCCCACAGACAAATGCGCTATAGGGGAACTGGGTAGGCTAAATTGTCTGTAGTGTATGAGTGTGTGTGTAAGAATGAATGGATGTTTCCCATTGAAGTGTTGCAGCTGGAAGGGCATCCGCTGTGTAAAACATATGCTGGATAAGTTTGCGGTTCATTCCGCTGTGGCGACCCTTGATTAATAAAGGGACTAAGCTGAAAAGAAAATGAATGAATGCTTTTAAAAGCATCTCGATTTGGCCCAGAAACACAGAGTATTAGTGCCGTGTGTTTCTGCTCTGGATGTTGATTAGATCTGAGCCTCAGGAAGTGATGCTGATGGCATCTAAAGCAGAAATTAGCATACTTAAGGAGTTTGGTAATAAGGGTGTTGCCGCTTTTCCTGTGTCAGCAACTTCCTCAAAATATCAGATCCTGATGGAGTTTACACCACCGAGAGGAAGAACTAAAGGCACAGTTCACACAGAAATGAAGGTTCTGTGATCATTTACTCATCTGTCACTCGTCTCAAACATCTATGAGTTTCCATCTTCTGTTGAACACTAAAGAAGATATTTTGAAGAATGTTGAAAATCGCTAACCATTGATTTCCATTGTAGGAAAAACAAATAGGCAAGGCAGGTTTATGTATTATTTCTATAACACATTTCATGCACAGTGGCAATTCAAAGTGCTTTACACAAACAGGAATAAAAGAGACAAGTATAAGACAATAATAAAAATGATTTTAAACAAATTAAAATGTGTTAAAACAGGTTATAAAAGAATGAAAAAGAAAAGAAACACAATAGTGTGATCTGTGGGCTACAGCACAGTGCTCATTCTCATTAAAGTCAATGGTTACCGGTTTTCTGCATTCTTCAAATGATCTTTTTATCGTGATGAATGAGTAAATAATGTAGACATTTACATTTTTGAGTAAACTCTCACTTTAATTTGCTTTGAACTGCAGAGTTTTCCATATTTTTAACTTAAAGAGTGGTTCACCCCAAAAAAATAATTTACTCACTGTTCATTCTCCCTCAAGAGTTTCCAAACATTTAAGAGTTTCTTACTTCTGTTAAAGAAGATAATTTGAAGTATGCTGAAAACTGGTAACCAATGACTACTATGGAAGTCGATGGTTACCAGTTTTAAACATTCCTCAAAATATAGTCTTTTGTTTTTTAACAGAAGAAAGAGACTCAGGTTTTGATCAAGTATGGACAGTAAATGATGACAGAATTTACATCTTTGTGCTGAAAAGGAGATATTTTGAAGAAAGCTGAAAACCTGTAACCATTGACTTCCATTCTATTAGTTTTTTTTACTATGGAAGGTTACAGGGTTCCAACATTCTTCGAAATATCTTCTTTTGTGTTCCACAGAATGAAGAAACTCATAAAGGTTTGGGTTTGTCCTGGAGCCTAAATTCACACAGTGAAATAAAAATAAAATGAATTCATTCTTACCAAGAGTTTTTTTTTCTGCAAGCAAGCTAAATAATCTGCCAATGAGGTAAAGAAATACTGTTATTTAAAAGCAAAATCTAAATTAATTACCCTATTGGCAGATTATTGAGCTTGTTTTAAGGAAAAACTCACTTCATTTTGTGGTTGTGAATTGCATTATGAGAAGTGGATCTCTGCTCTGTCCACTTGAGATGTTGAAAATTCAACTCTACGGTTTAACAAAGTTATTTTAGTGACATTTTAGTCATTTAGAATTATAAAATAACGTATAAGAGATCAAATCTAGAGGAATAAGTGTGTACAATAACAGAAAATGTGCTGCAGTTTATTACAACCAACACACCCAATCCAGCACTGCACACTATTACACATGACAATGAAAGTCACTTTATAGAAACTTTTCATGGTTAAAAGATGTTTAAGGAAAGAATAAGACCCCATAATGCACATAAAGTAGGAAACATTAAAACATGAAACACAAACAGGTAAAAGTGCTAAATTAGGGTGTTTTTGACAGTGTGGGATTGTCCTGGACACTGTTTGAGTGTGTATCAGTGTAAAGAACTCACACCTGTCGGATCCTCCGTCTCACCTGTTTTCATTCCTGAAGATCAAAGCGTCAAATGATGCGTCACTCAGCA
>NC_133200.1:412500-482500 GCF_049306965.1 Danio rerio | reverse complement strand
AATGATGAAGTGCACCGATACAATATTTTTAACAAGCACAATCATATAAATATCAAATTAAGAAGAACAAATGTTGATTTAAAATAATTTAAATGTTGAATGGAATATTTGAATATTGAATGTCGAATGTTTGAATATTGAATGTGGAATATTTGAATATTGAATGTCGAATGTTTGAATATTGAATGTCGAATATTTGAATATTGAATGTCGAATGTTTGAATATTGAATGTCGAATGTTTGAATATTGAATGTCGAATGTTTGAATATTGAATGTCGAATATTTGAATATTGAATGTCGAATGTTTGAATATTGAATGTCGAATGTTTGAATATTGAATGTCGAATGTTTGAATATTGAATGTCGAATATTTGAATATTGAATGTCGAATGTTTGAATATTGAATGTCGAATGTTTGAATATTGGATGTCGAATGTTTGAATATTGAATGTCGAATATTTGAATATTGAATGTCGAATGTTTGAATATTGAATGTCGAATGTTTGAATATTGAATGTCGAATATTTGAATATTGAATGTCGAATGTTTGAATATTGAATGTCGAATGTTTGAATATTGGATGTCGAATATTTGAATATTGAATGTCGAATGTTTGAATATTGAATGTCGAATGTTTGAATATTGAATGTCGAATATTTGAATATTAAATGTCGAATATTTGAATATTGGATGTCGAATATTTGAATATTGAATGTCGAATATTTAACACTTACCTGTGCGGTTTTATCAACAATACACAAGTGCGCACGTAAATAGTTAAAATGACTCACGAAACCAAAACAAATGTAGCGAAAGTACGCAGAATTGTTTATTTATTTGTAATGTATTAACATATACATTAATTTACTTGTTTTTCATTTTAACCCTTGTATATGTTCAGTTTTCACATGTGATAGGCTCACTGGTATTAATCTATAATCTGCGTCTATATTACTTTATCATTTACTAGAGAAAACAATAAAACCCCACATGACTCTCATGAGGAAAACTGCAGTCCAATACCAATATAACCAGCTTCAGAGGCTCTTCTGTGTGGACTGAATAGTGTCACGCACGTCCAGATATTTCCACACAATGCACTCGCTGTTACGCAGTAAATTCTCCAGATGTGATGTTTATTAAAATCGCGAGCTGTTGGTCAGTCGTGCTGTCAGAGATTTCTGTTCAACACTGGAGGAAGTTTCCCACAGGCATTCGGGAAACAGGAAATGCTGCTTTTTATTTACAAACGACTTGATGGAAAATCTGCAAGTCATTATCTCGAGCTGCCAGACCAAAGCCTCGCAAACATCAGGAACAACGGCTTGCTAACAGCCTAACTCGCAGACACTACTTTATTTTATTTATTTATTTTTCCTGGCGAAGGTGGAGCTCTGATGCCTGGAGGTGTGAATTTTTATTTTAATATTAAATTTATTCATATTTAAAGAACTGCTTATACATTTCAGAATAAAAATATAGATGGCAGAGGGAGGGAACACATTTCAACACATCTCCAATCACAATAGTTTTCTAATAACTGGTTTCTTTTCTCTTTGTCATGATGACAGCACATAATATTAGACTAGATATTCTTCAAGACACTAGTGTTCAGCTTAAAGTGGCATTTAAAGGCTTCACTAGGGTAATTAGGGTAAAGTTAGGGTAATTAGGCAAGTCATTGTTTAACAGTGGTTTATTCTGGAGACTATCCAACGCTATTATTGCTAAAGGGGCGAATAATATTGAGCTTAAAATGAGTTAAAAACTATTAAAAACTGCTTTTATTCTAGCCCAAATAAAATAAATAAGATTTTTTTCCAAAAGAAAAAATATTATCAGACACACTGTGAAAAAATTCCTGAATCTGTTCAACATTATTTGGGAAATATTTAAAAACAATAAAAATTCGCATGAGAGCAAATAATTTGAAAAATCAGCATTATGAGCATATTTTGGGAATAGACACCTTAATAAGTTGTTTCACTTGTTTGCTTCTAATTTTAAAAATTTGTAGATATTTGGACTAGAAACAAAACTAAAACTCGAAGCAAGAGAAGGAGTGTAGGATCTCAAGCAAATTTAAATCCCTTAGACACTAGAAATGATCAACTTCATTGCTTAAACAAAGATTATTTGTAGGTAATTATTTCTACATAGTCGACTACTCCAATCAACATTTTAAGTGGACCAAAAAAAGTCAAATGTTTCAGGGTAACTTTGAGGGACGTTTTTAATCCACTTTATATTGTGACTATTGTATATGGTGTTATTTTATATTAGATTATTTAATCTACCTCAATACTGTTAGACTGTTGTTAGAAAACCATTTAAAGCACTGTTTATTAAATTTGTATATTTGTTATATATTCTACTTTGTTCTATTCTATTCTATTTTATATTATTTTATTTTCTATTCTATTCTATTATATTATGTTATGTTATATTATATTATTTTATTATTTTATTTTATATTTTATTATATTATATTATATTATTTTATATTATACTATATTAATTTATTTTATATTATATTATTTTATATGTATTATATTATATTATATTAGAATATTATATTATATTATATTATTTTAGATTATATTATTTTTATTAAAACAATTTTATGTTATAATATTTTATGTTATGTTATATCATATGTATATTATATTATATTATATTATTTTATATTATTTTATTTTATTTTAGATTATATTATATTTTAATATAATATAATATAACAATACAATATAATAAAATTTAATAAAATTTAAATAATATTTATATTATATTAATTTATTTTATATTATATTTAACTTTTTTATGTTATATTATTTTATGTTATATTATATCATATTATATCAGCAGTGAAATTGAAACAAAACTGAATTTTAACTCTGAAAAATGGACTGACGCAGTTTCAATTTACTAGAACTTCTATGTTAAGCTGCATTGACACAATTTATATTGTAAAAGCACTGGAGAAATGCACATGAATAGAAATTTGAATTGATTATTATACAGATTACACAGAAATCTGTTTAATATATACAATTTGTCTTGCAAAAATTACAAATGATCCCTCTTCCCAAAATTAATTTTTTAAATGTAACAATTACAACTACAACTGTAGTCTTGTTTTTATGATTTTCTGTGTATATTTGTATGCATCTAACCATTAAATGTCAGTATGAGTTTTGTTTTTATCACTGAGGCTCTTAAACTGCACCATTAAATATGATGTTGATTGCATTTCATATCACTGCAGTGTTTGCGGTTACAGAAAGCATGTTGTGATGCTGGTTTCAGTCTCACACTCCCCTGACCTCGAAGAGCAACCCTAAATAAAACCCACAGCCATTTCTGCAGATAAAGCTCTAAAGCAATTTGGAGAGCCTTAAAATCCCATAGTTTAGCCTTTGTGTTAAACTGTAATGCGTTTATAGCAGCCGTTCAGTCAATTGCCCTGATATTATAGGTGATGATTGTGTGTAGGAAGAGGAACCGTGTTGTTCAAGGGCCTGAGGGTCGAGTTGGAGGTAACATCAGCTTAAGATGAGCGTGATTTACGGTCATCAGCTTTAAATGGCATTCCTGTAGAGTGATTGGAAAACAGCAGGAGACTCTTTATGAAGGAAAAGAGCCGCTCGGTCCTGCTGTTTATCTACAGGAGTGTTACGACCAGCGCTCATAAAGGCTCACAGAGGTCACGGTGTCAATCAAGCACAATGGACTACAGTAAAAAGCAGAGCTGCTGCTCAGGTTTCAGTTAGAGGTCATGTGACGTTAAAATGTAGGTGTTAGTGTCAGTATGTGAGTCTTAAGGATATCTAGTGTGCTACAAATTCTAGTGTGCTACAAAATTCACATGTAGAAGGTATAAACATGCAAAAATTTTAATTTTTTAGTTAAACATGAATGAATATTACAAAAATAATTACAATTTTGAATCATTTTTAATAGGAACAGCTCAGAATAAATGTGATTTTTGTGACGCTTAATACAAAATTTAATATTTATTTAATTAAACATGAATATGAATAAATAGATAAAGATGTAACATCATTTCATGCATATTTACACAATTCATTTTCCAAACAACAACAACAACTGATACATAAACCTGGTATAAACATCCAAAGCTTGCAGTTGGTCTCTTCCGCCTTCATGCATCAATGTTCTTCTGCCGTCACCTCATACTTCTCATCAAATCTTCCGACAAATCAAATCCTTTTCAGTATTTGACATGCCACGCCCCCTTCTTCTCATTGGCTGTTGGTTTGATGCGCTTGAGCTCAACCCTTTTCACTAGCAGAGCTGTGAGAAACTAAACAGTATTGGCTGTCTTTTAATAAGGGGAGGAGCTACTGTATGCCCCACCCAGGTCAAATGAGGTCACACATCAAAAATACACATGTCAAATCACTTTGGAGCTTTACATGGCTAATAAATGTGCTGCACTAGATTAAGTTGCTTGTTTTAAAGGGAAAAACTCACTTCATTTTGACTTTGATTATTGATGATTTTGATTATTTCTGAAAATAAGACTATTTGTTGTGCGTGTCTAGAAAATGCTGACTGATTTAAGATTTTGTAGATATTTGGACTAGAAACAAGACAAGTCCTCTAGCTAAGAAAGTCATTTTTACAGTGTGATGTTGTAAGCAAAATCAAAAATCCTCTGTTTGTATATACAGCGCCTTTAATGACTCTCCATCTCTCCATCTGATCTTCAGGTCGCGCTGTATTTCTCATGTCTCCCGGAGGATAAAGTCCCGTATGTGAACAGCCCCGGAGAGAAACAGCGCATTAAACAGCTCCTGTACCAGCTGCCTCCTCACGATAATGAAGTGAGTTTACTGAAAGCACACAGAGAAGAGGAGCAGACCTTCAGCAGACCTCATCACACACTGCACTGTTCCTCCAGCAGCCCAGAAAACCCACACATCACATTTCACAACACACTCAGAACACCACTGCACAGCATTGATATCAGCTTAGTCCCTTTATTCATCAGGGGTCACCACAACGGAATGAACCTCCAACTATTTCAGCATATGTTTTACACAGCGGATGGTTTTCCAGCTGCAACCCAGTACTGGGAAACACTCATACACACTCATTCACACACTCATACACTACGGCCAGTGTAGTTGATCAGTTCCCCTAAAGCGCATGTGTTTGGACTGTGGGGGAAACCAGAGCACACCAACACGGGGAGAACATGCAAACTCCACACAGAAACACCAACTGACCCAGCCAGGACTTGAATCATTGATCTTCTTGCTGTGAACGTGTCGCCATTTTCCCAAAATATGTGTCAAAATAAGATGTTTCAGCAAAAAATCCAACCCAGGCTCATTGTGGAAGCGTAGCCCCGCGGACGTTTCTGGAGGCCGCAAAATACGTCCCGGGAGTTGCGTATGTGTGCAGTTTTTGTTTTCGCGAATCCTCAAGAGGCCACTGTGCGTGCTTTTTTGTGTCTCTAACGCTTCTTGGGAGTGTGCGTCGTTCGTGCCCGCGCTGCTCTTCCATGAAAAGCCGCCAGAGGCTGCTGTCGAGCAATCGTCTGTCCTAAACAATGATTTAAAAAAGTCGTCCAGAAATAAAAAAAAGCTATCGCCCTCGTTCGATTTTGACAGCGTTTTCGGGTTTCGCCGCATTCTCGCCCCGTCGTGAACTCGTTCGCTTTCATTTTTTTGGATTCTGTTTTTCATCTTACCTGATTTCTGGAACTGCTCTTCACCGGACTCGAACCCAGTCGCTGTTTCCCAGTCCTCCTCCTCTGGGCCTCCGCTCCGCCGACGTAACACTATGAGCTAAGCGGACAAACTGGTTGCGGTGAGAAAGCCCAGAGGTGAGCCGTCAGCCGGCGAGCACGAAGAAGAGGAGCGGCGTCACACCGCCTCGCAGCGTTCGCTCGAAAAAACAAAATGCGGCCATACGCACCTCCAGCCATGTCAATCGCGGTCTCCAGAAATGTCCGCGGGGCTACATTTGCGGAATGAGCCTAGGTTGAAAAAATCCTCCATTTGCTGAAACACAGAGAAAGCTGTGGCCAAATTAAGACCCAAAATCCGCCCAGAGCCCATGAAAATAACCCGACAAGCACACCAGTGTGCGGTGGTGTGGGTGTTTTAGATTCCTGCATCACAGAAAGATGTCTGTCACCTCGTCTCTCTGTGGGAGTTTGCACAATGAGACCATTATGATGCTCTTTATCGTGTGGTATCAAGAGTATTCAGATTCCTGCGGTCTGAACGCCTCCAGAGGTTGCGTTGGTCACAGAAAATGCTCTTTTATTCTTATCTGTGGCATCAACCACGAGAAAATGCAGCTCGTGTTTGTCAGCGAGTGACATCGTTTGCTGTTTACAGGGACAGTTCACCCTAAATGTTTTACTCACTATTTAGTCTTAAACCTTCATGCGTTTATTTCATCTGTTGAACACTAAAAGAAGATATTTTGCTGGAAACCTGTAACCATTGACTTCCATAGCTAGGAAAAACAAATACTATTGAAGTCACAGGTGTCAAACTCAGTTCCTGGAGGGCCGCAGCTCTGCACAGTTTAGTTTTAACCCTAATTAAACACACCTGATCAAACTAATTGAGTCCTTCAGGCTTGTTTGAAACCTACAGGTAAGTGTGTTGAAGCAGGGTTGGAACTAAACTGTGCAGGGCTGCGGCCCTCCAGGAATTGAGTTTGACACCCCTGATTTAAGTCAATGGTTACAGGTTTTCAGCTTTTGTCAAATTATCTTCTTTCCATCACTAATAAGAGGGATAGTTCACACAAAAATGCAAATTCTCTCATCATTTACGCTTCCTTTTCTTGTTCAAAACCAGTTTCTGTATTCTGTTGAACACTAAAGAAGATATTTTGAAGAATGTTGGAAACCTGTAACCATTAACTTCCAAAGTATGAAAAACAAATAGGCCAGGCAAGTTTATTTCTATAGCACATTTCATGCACAGTGGCAATTCAAAGTGCTTTACACAAACAGGAATAAAGGAGACAAGTGTAAGATAAAAAAAAATAAAAAATTTATATTGAAAACAGAACCTTTTTATTTTTTTTGTTTGCTAGTCCAGAAAATGCTTCTTGATTTAAGAACTGTTCAATATTTGGACTAGAAACAAGATCAAAACTGAGGAACTGAGGAAGCAGTGGCGCAGTAGGTAGTGCTGTCGCCTCACAGCACTCGCTGGGTTACTGGTTCGAACCTCGGCTCAGTTGGTGTTTCTGTGTGGAGTTTGCATGTTCTCCCTGCGTTCACGTGGGTTTCCTCCGGGTGCTCCGGTTTCCCCCACAGTCCAAACACATGCGCTACAGATGAATTGGGTAGGCTAAATTGTCTGTAGTGTATGAGAGTGTGTGCGAGGATGTTTCCCAGAGATGGGTTGCAGCTGGAAGGGCATCCACTACGTAAAAACTTGCTGGATAAGTTGGCGGTTCATTCCGCTGTGGCGACCCCGGATTAATAAAGGGACTAAGCCGACAAGAAAATGAATGAATGAAAGAACAGTAGTGCGCCAAAGATCCAGCATGAGAGTTGATGTCTAATATTTAGTCAGTAATGTTGTTGTAAATGTGTCCGTCAGGTGCGGTACTGCCAGTCTCTGAGCGAAGAGGAGAAGAAGGAGCTGCACATGTTCAGCATACAGAGAAAGAAAGAGGCGCTGGGACGAGGAACGCTCAAAATACTGCCCCGCACCGTACATCATGCAGCGTGTGAACATGTAAGTACAGAAACACAGGGTTACACACGATGGTGGATATACACACTGACCTAACACTCACAGCATGATGATGTCACATGCAGAGTCCTGATACGCAGTGAGGATCTGTGTTGATCCAGGAGCAACATTCCAATCAGCCAATCAGAATTAAGGGATATGCTTACACCGCATTCACACAGGGCGTCAGCGTCAATGCTTCTCATTCACTTTGAATGGGTGACGTCAGGCGTTGCCGACCTGCATTGTGGATCCGTCGGCGCCGCTTTAGAGGCGTTGCTCGCTGCAGACGTTGGGACTAGCTCAACTTTTTAAGCGCGGAAGCGTCAGCCAATCAGATCGCTGTATGCAAATACACCAGCTAGACAGTGGCCTATTGCTGACTGAATTTCATTGGCTGACGCTGCTATGACGATCGCTTCAGCCCCAACTTCAGATACGCCTTCAGTCAAGCGCTGACGCTGAAGCCCCGTGTGAATGGAGTGTTACTGTTTATGTTGAGTTTAGGCTTACGGTTATGTGTATGCACATCTACATATCATATCATATAATCATTGCATGTGTGAAATGCTCACACAACCACTCGCGATCTTAAAAACCAAACTACGACTGCACAATCTACCTGCAACAGTCACATCACGATCAGCAATGTCAAGTCAAGCTGAGCTTTAATCTCATTCTGCCAAAGAAGCTCAAAGAAAGACAAACAGAAGCGGATACGAGCCATCATATTTCCGGCTGTGGAGCAGTTCAGGAGAGTAGTGTGTGATGCTGGTGTACTAGTGTGTAATGTGCTGTGTGTGCAGTGTGGAGAGCGTCTCGGCGGGGGGGAGATGGCGGTGTGTGTGTCGCGGGCGGCAGCAGCAGGTCAGTGTTGGCATCCGGCCTGCTTCACCTGCTCCACCTGCTCGGAGCTCCTGGTGGATCTCATTTACTTCTATCATGATGGGAAAGTGCACTGCGGCCGACACCACGCTGAGCTCCTGAAGCCCCGCTGCTCCTCCTGTGATGAGGTGAGAGGAGATCTTCAACAACACACACTAGCAGGGGCGAGTCCTGAGCAGCCATGGGGCCCATCAGTCCTAATATGCATTGTATTTTTAATTATTTATTTATTTATTTATTTTAATGTCTTCCACCTATATACTATAATCCTAATTATTAAAACTGATGCATGAATGATTAAAATGAGAACTTTTTAACTTCACCAACAAATTAAGTCTTATATATCTAATAAAGGACAGAAAATATGACTTCATGCAAATCCATATTATATTCCAGAATGCACATAGTAATAGGTGGATATCAACACATCTGCAGTGTTTCTGCCTGTTGCTGATTCCTCTCTCTCTCTCGCTGTGCTGTCAGATTATATTTGCGGATGAATGCACAGAAGCAGAAGGCCGGCACTGGCACATGAAGCACTTCTCCTGCAGTGAGTGTGAGGTTATTCTGGGTGGCCAGCGCTACATCATGAAGGACGGACGGCCGTTCTGCTGCGGGTGCTTCCAGTCGCTGTATGCCGAGTACTGCCAGGCCTGCGCACAGCACATCGGTGAGCATCAGACTCAAAAACCTCTGTTTCAAACTTGGGGGAACCGTTCGGTAAACTTGGGCTGCTGTACAAAAACCCCAGAGTCCACTTAAGGAGATTAACCATTGAGTTCCATAACGAATACTACCTTCTTTGTGTTCAATGGCATAAAGAAACGCATTAAGGCTTGAAGGTTTAGTCTTCACCTCTGTTACATCAATGCCTTAAGGGCGGGGCTATTAGTAATTTAGGGCAGGACTTTTTGTTATTTAGGGCGGGGCTTTTAGTAATTTAGGGCAGGACTTTTTGTTATTTAGGGCGGGGCTATTAGTAATTTAGGGCAGGACTTTTTGTTATTTAGGGCGGGGCTTTTAGTAATTTAGGGCAGGACTTTTTGTTATTTAGGGCGGGGCTATTAGTAATTTAGGGCAGGACTTTTTGTTATTTAGGGCGGGGCTTTTAGTAATTTAGGGCAGGACTTTTTGTTATTTAGGGCGGGGCTATTAGTAATTTAGGGCAGGACTTTTTGTTATTTAGGGCGGGGCTTTTAGTAATTTAGGGCAGGACTTTTTGTTATTTAGGGCGGGGCTATTAGTAATTTAGGGCAGGACTTTTTGTTATTTAGGGCGGGGCTTTTAGTAATTTAGGGCAGGACTTTTTTATTTAGGGCGGGGCTATTAGTAATTTAGGGCAGGACTTTTTGTTATTTAGGGCGGGGCTATTAGTAATTTAGGGCAGGACTTTTAGTTATTTAGGGCGGGGCTATTAGTAATTTAGGGCAAGACTTTTAGTTATTTAGGGCGGGGCTATTAGTAATTTAGGGCAGGACTTTTAGTTATTTAGGGCGGGGCTATTAGTAATTTAGGGCAAGACTTTTAGTTATTTAGGGTGAGGCTAATAGTAATTTATAGCAGGACTT
Organism: Danio rerio; assembly: GCF_049306965.1. Taxonomy (NCBI): domain Eukaryota; kingdom Metazoa; phylum Chordata; class Actinopteri; order Cypriniformes; family Danionidae; genus Danio; species Danio rerio. The sequence goes on along the minus strand of NC_133200.1, from coordinate 472,310 downwards.
TTAGTTATTTAGGGCGGGGCTATTAGTAATTTAGGGCAGGACTTTTAGTTATTTAGGGCGGGGCTATTAGTAATTTAGGGCAAGACTTTTAGTTATTTAGGGCGGGGCTAATAGTAATTTAGGGCAGGACTTTTAGTTATTTAGGGCGGGGCTATTAGTAATTTAGGGCAAGACTTTTAGTTATTTAGGGTGAGGCTAATAGTAATTTAGGGCAGGACTTTTAGTTATTTAGGGCGGGGCTATTAGTAATTTAGGGCAGGACTTTTAGTTATTTAGGGCGGGGCTATTAGTAATTTAGGGCAGGACTTTTAGTTATTTAGGGCGGGGCTATTAGTAATTTAGGGCAAGACTTTTAGTTATTTAGGGCGGGGCTAATAGTAATTTAGGGCAGGACTTTTAGTTATTTAGGGCGGGGCTATTAGTAATTTAGGGCAAGACTTTTAGTTATTTAGGGTGAGGCTAATAGTAATTTAGGGCAGGACTTTTAGTTATTTAGGGCGGGGCTATTAGTTATTTAGGGCAGGACTTTTAGTTATTTAGGGCGGGGCTATTAGTAATTTAGGGCAAGACTTTTAGTTATTTAGGGCGGGGCTATTAGTAATTTAGGGCAGGACTTTTAGTTATTTAGGGCGGGGCTAATAGTAATTTAGGGCAGGACTTTTAGTTATTTGGGGCGGGGCTATTAGTAATTTAGGGCAGGACTTTTAGTTATTTAGGGCGGGGCTATTAGTAATTTAGGGCAGGACTTTAAGTTATTTTGGGCGGGGCTATTAGTAATTTAGGGCAAGACTTTTAGTTATTTAGGGCGGGGCAATTAGTAATTTAGGGCAGGACTTTAAGTTATTTAGGGCGGGGCTATTAGTAATTTAGGGCAAGACTTTTAGTTATTTAGGGCGGGGCAATTAGTAATTTAGGGCAGGACTTTTAGTTATTTAGGGCGGGGCTATTAGCCATTTAGTGCAAGACTATCAGTAATTTGAAAAGGTGTTATCGGTCCTTCACGGTGGGTCTATCAGTCTATTAGGGAGGGGCTATCAGTAAATTAGGGCGGGACTAACAGTCCTTTAGGGAGGGTCTATCAGTCTTTAAGGGCTGGGCCATCAGTCCTTCAGGGCAGGTCTATCAGTCTTTTAGGGCGGAGCTATTAATCCTTTAGGGAGGGGCTATCAGTCCTTTAGGGTGGACATTAGTCTTTACTGGTGGGACTATCAGTCATTTAGGGCGGGGCTATCAGTCCTTTAGGAAGGGGCTATCAGCACTTTAGGGTGGGACTATCAGTCATTTAGGGCGGGGCTATCAGTCCTTTAGGAAGGGGCTATCAGCACTTTAGGGTGGGACTATCAGTCATTTAGGGCGGGGCTGTCAGTAATTCAGGGCAGGGCTATCAGTCATTTAGGGTGGGACTATTAGTCATTTAAAATGGACTATTAATAATTTAGGGCGGGGCTATCATTCATTTAGGACGGTACTTTTAGTCATTTAGGGCAGTGCTATGAGTCTTTTAGGGCGGGACTGTCAGTAATTTTAAGGAGGGTTATTGGTCCTGTAGGGCAGGGCTATGAGTCCTTTAGGGCGGGGCTATCAGTCATTTAAGGCGGGCATATCAGCCATTTAGGGCGGGACTATCAGTCCTTTAGGTAGGGGCTATCTGTGATTAAGGGGGGGTCTATCAGTCTTTTAGGGCGGGACTATCAGTCCTTCAGGGCAGGTCTGTTAGTCATTTAGGGTGGGGCTATCAGTCATTTAGGGCGAGGCTATCAGTCATTTAGGGCGGGGCTATCAGTCATTTAGGGCGGAGCTATCAGTGTCTTGTTCCTGCCCTGCTTTCCTCCATCTTTCACCACTCTGTTAGCAACGCCCATCTTCCAACAACCCACTTGGCTTCCAAAGGACAAAATCATGCACCTCCCTACATTTTTTCTAAATTCAGGACTGTTTCAATTAGATGTGCATCCCAATATGGGAAAAAAGGAACGTTTTAACCTGTTTTATCCCAACATTAAGCTGAATTTCTTCAGGGCTTTCATGCACCCGCGCCCTGATGTCTCTCATCATTACCACAAACCACATTCTGCTTGTTGAAGAAGCGAGCCTTTAATATCTCGTTTATTTTGCTGTAGGTGTGGATCATGCCCAGATGACGTATGACGGCCTTCACTGGCACGCCACAGATGCTTGTTTCAGCTGCGCTCAGTGTAAAAGCTCCCTGCTGGGCTGTCCGTTTCTACCCAGACAGGGCAGAATCTACTGCTCCAAAGCCTGCAGTTTGGGAGAAGATGTGCAGGCTTCAGACTCCTCCGATTCTGCCTTCCAGTCCGCCAGGTCCCGCGAGTCCCGCCGCAGTGTGAAGATGGGAAAAAGCAGTCGTTCCGCAGACCAGTGCCGACAGTCGCTTTTATTTTCACCCGCAAGCAACTATAAGTTCCCGGGACTCTCCGGAAACGCTGATGACACCCTGTCCAAACGGCTATCACAGCTAAACTTTGCTGATAATCACTTCTGGAGGAATAGAGAGGATCAGGAGGCTCCGGAAGACCACGAGGAATGGGCCGAACATGACGACTACATGACACAACTCCTGCTCAAATTTGGCGAGCACGGGATGTTTCAGGACACCAGGACTGATCTATCAATCTGGACGGATTCTGAGCTCAAGAATAAGACCGGCAGTGGTGGGAACAGCAGTCTGGCAAGTAAGAAATACAAGGCAGACATGTACTGGACTCAGTCCCAGGATGGGCTAGGAGACTCTGCGTACGGGAGCCACCCCGGTCCCGCCAGCAGCAGAAAGCTCCAGGATCTGGACCTGGAGCATGGAGCGAGCTTTAAACATGAAGACAATAAGCAGTGGTTTAATGACTCGCTAGAATGCATCACTGATCAACTTAAAGAAGCTGATCTGAACATCAGAGACTCCATGGACTCTTTAGCGCTCTCCAACATCACAGGTGAGGCTCGGGCATTGATGGACAAGTGATTTCTCTTGAAGCATGTAATTGGGGAAACGTAAAGAGTTTCTTGGATTTACTCAATTTTTTTTATGTTAAGTGGCTGTAAACAGTTTATTTGGGCTGAATTTAAACAATCAAATTAAGTTGAATTGTATTCAATTTAATTTGTTTGTTTAAATTCAACACTAATAAATTGTTTGCAACTCTTTTGCAGACATCATTTTTTCAGTGCATCTTTATTAGTCTGGGATTTTATTTATAAAATCAGTGCAGGAGAGTTTCAAAGCAATTCCCCTAATTTTCTAGCTAGGAATTCCCAAAGTCTCTATTTACAGGTCAACGGTTAAATCTATATTTTCTGGAAAAATTATTTGGTTATAATCTTTTTTGGCAACACTTTAGAATAACTATCCATTATAACTAGTTAATAGTCCATTAATAAACTGTTAGTTAATGAGTTATAAATGACTTGTAAATAAAAGTTAATAGTTTGTTAATTTTCTTATAATTGTGCCTTATAGATGGCCAATAAATAACTTACAAGCTGTTAGTTAACAAGTTATAAATGATTTGTGAACTGTATATTAATGATTTATAACTATACCTAATAAATTAGTAACAGATCATGAACAAGCTGTTAGTAAATTACTTACTAAAGACGTGTTAAGCATCAGTTAATAGTTCATATATGTTATTGGGACGGTATTCTAAAGTTGCAACTATTCTTTCCCCCGGTTTCACAAACAAGGTTTAAGGCTAGTCGAGATTAAAGCGCATGTTTGAGCTGTCTCAACTCAAAATAACTTGGGGAGAGATGTCTTAAAATATGTCAGTGTCATTTTTTTGTCTCCAGGTGCACACCAGTAATATTTTTCTAAGGCCATTTTTATAAATGTGACTTAAATAGCCTTATTTAACTAAGGCCTAGTCCTGGCTTAATCTAAGCCTTGTTTGTGAAACTGGGCCTTCATGTTATAACTGTTCGTCAATGAGGAATAGTAGCAACTTTAGAATAAAAAATAGGCTTCCTTCTAGTTGTGCGCAGAGGAATCAAATATCTGTATATATATGTCATATGTACATGCTACATATATTTCAAAATTAATCAAAGATGATTAGTATATGAATATGATGACATATAGCCCATATTTATGAGGTAAAGGCAACATTTTCCGGTGTTGATGAATAGACTACTATTTGTTATTACTTTACATTTAAGTACAGCACTTTTCTTTGTACTTTTTAAGAACGGTAACCTACCATTTTTAATTTTTAAAAGCACATTTTAATTTAAATGTTCACATTTTTAGTTTGTTTGTTTTTTTTACATATAAGCACAATACAGTCCTAACGTTCAGACTAGTGATGGGAAGTTCGGATCATATTACTGACTCGGATCTTTGAGTCTCGTTTATCAAGATAAACGAAGTCATAAATCATAAATAGAAGATAAGAAGGAGAAAATAATCATTGAATGTTGACCCGCTCTTTTCTCTATGAAGGTATTGTTGTCTGTTTGCTCAGCTCACCTCTTCATGTCTTCAAATGTCAGGGGTTCATTCACGTTACTCTGACAGACACATATAATCTTAACCAATGCACAGTCTAAGCCGATAGGAGCCATGATCGTTCGTTCATCACGTGACAGAATGACTCAAACCCGGGACTCGAGAGATGAACAGTTCAATTCTTTTTCCGGCTCTAAACGCGTATGATTGGCTTCTGCCAATGTGATGAAGACTTGAAATTAACGATATCACCTGCACAAATGTGCGCAGATGAACGAATCACTCCCTGAGAGGACTCGTAGTTCCCGAGTCATATTGAAGATTCGTTCAAAATGAACAAATCGTTCATGAACGACCCATCACTAGTTCAGACTATTTATAATGTTTAAATTGGCTGACAATAATTAATATTTTTAACAGTAATTAATCTGACATGTTTTTGAACTGTGCAGAGCTGTAGCTTAAATTGGTCTACTACGCTACTGTTTTTCAATACTGCTCATTATGGTGGTACTTGGAGAAACAATTTTTTTCAGAGATGGTACTTGATGAAAAAAGTTTGAGAACCACTGATCTAGGGTGATATTTGAACTGTAATCTCATTCTGGAGTAATAATCGGTTCATTTTGCTGCAGTACCATGGCTGAAGCAGGAGCAGTGCACTGCAATAAATGAGTTTTGCTCTTGTTTATAGTCCAAATATGAAACGATTCTTTAATCAAGAAGCATTTTATAAACAAGCAAAATTAGTTTTGTTTTTAGATATAGTCAAAATGAAGTGCGTTTTTCAGTGAAAACAAGCTAAATCATCTTGTTTTTGTTTTGAAATATGTTAATTCTAGTCACCCCATTGGCAAATTATTTTAATAGAAAACTCCCAATTGACCCATTTCTGAAAACAATACAATATTTTTTTTATTTGTCTGGAAAATGCTTCTAGATTTAATCATTTTCAGATATTTGGACTAGAAACAAGACACTAACTCTCCATTTTTGTATTGCACTGCTCTTAAATTATTCTGACTGAATTCTCTCTGTGTTCATACATCGAGAAAACTTGATCTAGTGAGTCTGATATTTAATGTTAAACTCACTGGTCCTCCAGGGACTAATTTAGGACGTGACACTCCATGTAATTATAAGCTGTACTCGAAGTCTTTTATAGGTGTATAACCTGACCTTCTGTGCTCCTTTCAGGTGCTTCAGTTGATGGCGATATTAAAGACAAGCCCTTGCTCTTCTCCCTACAAAAGTTCTCTGATCTGGATCGCTGTGAGAACACGAGTAACATGGGAACGCTGAACTCCTCGATGAAGAGCCTGACGTCTGATCTGGACCGAACTCAAGTGATAGAGGAACAGCAGGAGCAGGGCGTACCGAGCCCTGAGGTACACCCCAAACCACCGCGCTTACCTGTGCTGAGAAGATCAAAGTCCCAGTCCAAAACACAGCAGGTGAAGTTCTCTGATGATGTCATAGATAACGGGAGATACGATGAGCTGAAGGTTCGACAGCCGCCAATGAGCGAACGAACTCGTAGACGAGCATTTCAGTTTGACGAACAAGATCATCAGCGGCCGCGGCATCACCACAGAAGAAGAAGAAGCCGCATGTCTCGGTCGGATAACGCACTTCATTTGGCACCAAAAGAAGAAAAGCCTCGGGTTTGCTTTAAAGATGATCGTCGGAAGCATGGATTGGGTCATAATGGCGCTCAGTATGGCGACGGTTTGCGTACGGAGAGATTTACACGTCTTTATGAAGACGATTGGTGCTCCACGTGCTCTTCCTCATCGTCAGAATCAGAAGAGGAAGGGTTTTTTTTGGGTCAGCCGATTCCTCAACCTAGACAACCTCGGTACCAGTATTACGCTTCAGATGAAGCTGCTTTCGGCACAAGGACAAAGTCCAAACAGAAGAGAGGACGGAAAGGCAAAAACTGTATTATTTCATAAGACAAAATAAAGCTGAGTGATGTTTGATTCAGTTGATCTGCATCTGAATGGCAAAGCTTTTATTTTGAAATAATGTTTTGAGAGCGAGCGCATTGTGTCATAATCTGAAGGCCACGCCCACTTTGAGAGAGGGGGGGGGCAATCTAACACAGTCAATTGACTTTGTATTGATGTGAACAGTAAAATAATCAGTATTACATTTTTATTAGCTTTCAACCCCCAAAAATTAGCATAATATTGACACAAAAGTCGGGTGAAAGGAAAAATAAAATAAAACAAAAGTTATGTGCCTTTGTTTATGAAAACAAATAAAACAATGAATGTATGTGTTATTATATTACAAAAAATGTGTTTTACAAAACATTTTTAGCCTAAAATTGACTAAATAAATCAGAGCTAAATATCTAAACAAATTATATTCCAAATGTAAGGTTGATATCTCGAAAAATAAGAGCTTTTAGCAAGATTTAGTTTGGCTGCAGTACCACACATGACCACCAGTTTCCATTGATGGACATGCAACAGCGCCCCCAACGTTTTGACAATATTTTTAAAGTGCACTAAAAAATGTTAGATCTTTTGTCTTGTTTCTAGTCCAAATATCTAAAAATTCTTAAATCAAGAAGAATTTTCTACACAAGCGAAACATAAAGTCTTGTTTCCAGAAATAATATGCCAAAATTATGCAAGTTTTTTCTTAATACAAGCAAAATAATCTGCCAATGGGGTGAGCAAAATAATCTTATGTCAAAAGGAGAAACAAGAGTATTTAGCTTGTTTTAAGGAAAATTTTACTTAGTTTTTACTTATTTTTTTCTGAAAACATGACTTTATGTTTTGCTTGCCTAGAAAATGCTTCTTGATAAAGTTTTTCGATGTTTACAATAGAAAGAGGACAAAAAAATCTAAGTGAGAAAAGCATGTTTTGCAGTGTAGATGTCACATTCTAAGGATGTATGAGCAGTATGGTGGCTCTTGAGTTGAATTTAGCCTAACTAAATGTTTATATGTGGATTGCTGTAGCAAAGTAATTTTTGTTGCAGTATTCTTCTTGCAAATTAATAAATAACTCTTGCTCAGTAATATCTATCAAAAACCAATCACTAGATACAGAAACTAGACATTAAAAGCTTTCAATTGATAAACTGTCATGATTGCTTTATGTTAAGACTACAATATTATAGTTTAAAATGTAACAGTAAACACTCCCACAGGTTAAAAGCTGACAGTAAATGTTCTTTAATATGTTAATCTCACTACATAACAATAAACAGGGATAAAACATGCAGTCAGAAGCCTCAGACAGTTAATAAAACAGTTGATCGTGATTAGATTAGGATATAACTGAAATAATGTAAACTTAATCGTCCCAATAGCAGGGTGGTCACAGTTAAAAAGGCTTTGGCTGCTTATTATAAGCGTAATTCTCATTTCTGTTTAGCTTGTTTGCAGTACACATCACACAGCAGCTTTTAGGAATAGTTCTATTGTTTATAACAAGTTATAAATGATATTAAGGCATGTTCCAGCAATAGAAAGTCAATGGAGTTGATTGGATTGTTTTTCCCACCCTGGTGTGGGCGTGGCCTAAATGTGCTCGTCTCGATTGCAGTGGTTTTCATAGATATTTACATTAGATGTCGCCTATGCTATTGTTGTCTATTGAAAGGAATGTGCCAATAGAGCCGCCATCTTGGTACAGGCAAGCGCTCCTTTGAAATGAATGTGGGACCAAGGTGCAGTGGTGGATTGGCTATGTTGAGCCAGAGATATATACACACATATCTCTATGATTGTGGTCAGTATGTTATTCTAGTTTTACATCACTTTTCTAGATCGATGGATAAGTGATCGCACGGGCATTTCCCATTGTTTGTCTGCATGTATTCACCTCCCTCTTAAATAAGCACAAGAGTCCAGCATCTTCAGACTGACTTTACTCTTGACTTGGTGGAGTTATACACTTTTGTCATGGGAGCACTGTACAAATATGGCGGCGGTGTTCACGCATGCTTAGGGCCTCTATGCGTATATCTAATGTAAATATCTGTGATTGGTTTTGCTAGTCTTCCCATGCAGTAATTTCTTTAATAATGCATTTAATAAGTGATGTAGTCTTTGAAAGATCCAGAGGAATATAATATTTATAAAGCCGCCGCTTTTAGAGACTAATGGAGTGGTAATTTAACTCTTTTGCGAAAGTGAATGTGTATATACTGTAAAATGCTCATATTTTTATATCCCTGAGTTACAAAAGATGTTTTTTAAAGAGTGTTACTGAACCAAACATGTACTACAGGACTGATTCTGCAGCGGATAGGCTTTTGTTAATCAGGGTTTTAAAAATAAATCAATACATGCAGGCCAGGGTCAGCTTTGCCACTATTGTACGCTGCATATAATAATCCAGTGTTATTTTATTGATGGGTCAAACAGTGTTAATGCTAACTGGAACATAAGGCTAATAATAAAAGGGAGATATGGAGGAGTTTATGCACATTTTGGGTTTGCTTTAATTCTGTAATCTACATTAATACACTTATTTATGGGCTGTTTATGTAGCTTGTGTTTTTATTTCATGCAGTGTTTGTGTGCGTGTGTGTGTGTAGATTGATGTCAGCGTTGTATAACATTCATTTTTAATGTAATATGCAAAGGTTTTAGACTTTAAATGCACATTAATTCCATGTATACACTACAAAAATACAGATTTCTTGAGTTTTTTCTAGTGCAAATATCTAAAACTTCTGAAATCAAGAAGCGTTTTGAAGACTAGTCTTGTTTTCAGAAATAATGAGTCAAAATCAAGCTAGTTTTTCCCTAAACCAAGCAAAATAATCGTGTTTTGCAGTGAAATTGTGATAAATTGAAGTCAATCAGCACTTTTAGCTTAATGACTTTAATACAAAAGTTTATCATGCACAGATACAACATTGAACAAGTGAACGTCGCTACAGAAAACACAGTGAACTCCACCAACGCTGCTTCTGTATAGTCGTATATTGTGTTTCTAGATTATGGTTTAGCCGATACGTTTGACTCGGAGATGAACAGACTGAGTTTTTCCAGGTTCTTCCTCTTGATATCCAGCAGGATCTCTATCATGGCGATCTGGAGCTTCTGTTGCAGGGCTGGATGTTTGGAGATCAGCATCTTCACCACCGTTCCCAGAGTCCTGCAGTCCTGTCTGTACAGCTGGAGAAGAGGAACAGCAGATGATGGAGGTATTTTACAAACAGAAATAATCTGATTATTATCAGCAGGTAGCTTAATGTCAACAACACTTAAAAACATGTAAAACAAATAAATAAAATACATCTAACTTACAAAATACAAGTAAAAAAGTCAAAACAGTCCCAAACAAGTAAATGCATTTGGATGTTGTCAAATGACACATGATAAACATGGAAAATGTTGAAAAAACATGTTAAAATACAAATAAAAAACATGTAAACATGTACACTTCAAAAACGTTTTTAAAAAGCATGAAATTAATGTCAATAAAAATTTAAAAAATATAAAAACGAGTCCAAACATGTCAAATTACATGTAAAAAAAACTGTCAAAGCATGTTAACAAATATCTAGAACCGCATTAAAAAAACAGCTCAGATAACGTCAGAAAACTTAAAAAATACATCAAAAATGTCAAATGACGAGAAAAAAATGCTAAAAATGTTAAAAAAGGTCCAAATATTTTTAAAAATAAAAACTGCATCAAAAACAAGACATCAAATAATACATAAAAACATGCAAAATATAAAAAAAACATGTAAAATATTTTACAAACACTTTAGTCAATAAACATTTAAAAAATGTCAATTGCATAAAAAAATGTAAAAAAAAAAAACATGTAAAACATGTATTTAAAAATGACTCAGAAAACGTACAAAAAACACATTAAAAATGACGATAAACATGAAAAAACAAGATGTGAAAAAACATAAAAACATGCAAAATTTAAAAAAACATGCAAAAAATGTTGGAAAATATTTTAAAAACGCATCAAATAAGTGAATAAATATTTAAAAACTATAAAAACAAGTCAAAAATATGTCAAATTACATGTAAAAAAACTTGTCAAAAACATGTAAACAAATATATCAAAAAACACTTCAGATAACGTCAAAAAAAAGAAATAACATGTAAATTATTAAAAAAACATGTTAAAAACTATGTCCTAAAATATTATAAAAACTCATCAAATACACAATAAACATTTAAGAACTATTTTTTAAAAAGTCAGATTACATATAAAGATGTCAAAAACATGTAAAGAAAAAAACATTAAAAAACGCCTCAGATAACATGTCAGAAAACATTAAAAAACATCAAAAATGACGAGAGACGAGAAACACATGTCAAAAACATCCATAGAAAAGTCAAAAAAATTAAAAAAACAAAATATCAAATAACAAAAAGATGTGAAAACATAAAAAACATGAAAACTATTTTTAAAACATGCAAATAAATGCAAACAACAAGTAAAAATATTTTTAAAACGCATCAAATAAATGTTAATATAATTTAAAAACTAATAAAAAAAACTGGTCAAATTACATATTAAAATCATGTAAAAATATATATTTTAAAAAGCGCATTAAAATGTCAAATATGGTCGGATACTGTCAAAAAATACATCAAAAAACTGTCAAAATGCATGTTGAAAGACGATGCCACAAAACGACATCAGCGTGATTTACATGCATTGTCAGAATAGAGAATTTTGAATTGAGGCTTTAAGACGAATAAAACTCCCTCATAATAACATTTTAAGTTATTTATTTTTCTCATTAGGTGCATTAAAGTGTCATCGCAGCACACATTTGACAATAACGCAGTAATATTAAAGTCATGTTTAACCATGTGCTGCTGAAGCATCTGAAATAGTGTGTGTTAGCAGCTGCAGGACGGAGCGTTTCTCTGTGTTCAAACACACTCTGACCTGTGAGTAAATGACTGGCTGTAAACTAAACTCCAGCAACAGCTGAAGCTCTAAAGGTGAACAGATATTTCACACCGCCACGCTTTACAGAGCGACACACTCACCCTTGCCTTTAAATGCAGTTTAATTATGTTCCTGTGTGACGTCCAGAACTCCTCATTAACACGTCAGCTTCATCTGAGCTGCGCTGTCAGGAAGATCACCGTGTTTTAACTATTAATGAGTAAAATAAACAGCTCTGCCTTTATTCCGCTCAAAATATTTCAGACAAACACTCTCAGTATGAGTCAAATCAATACAATTTAAGGGAGAGAGAATCTAACTGTGTTCATCTGAACGCTTCAATTACAAATGTACAATTTTAACCGGATGAAATTTATAACAGCAGTAAAAAAGTAAGTATAAGTGCGAGACGATGAGAAAAGTGTAAAATTACAAGCTCTTAATCCCCCAAAAGTCTCTCATTTTTCGTCTGACCGACGTCGTAAAGCAAGCGCAGATCCTGGCCGACATCTGAGGACAGAGCTGTATAATCATGAGGAGGATTACTGCACACAATCACCCTGGAGCTGTTCTGAGGTCAGCGCACAGCGTTTATTTCAGCTCCGACGGTTTATTTCTGATCAACATTCGCATATCCTTTATTCTGAACATCATATTCAGGTGTTCGCCTTAAATGTACATGTGCTGAAGTCTGATCAGTGCAGATCAAGTGTTCTGTCGATGCGTCAAACAATCTCTGTCAAAATAAACAGGGAAAATGTGTGTGAGATGATCTGAATTCACTCGTTCATTTTCTTTTCAGCTTAGTCCCTTTAATAATCAGGGATCGCCACTGTGGAATGAACCGCCAACTAATCTAGCATATGTTTTACAAAGCGGATGCCCTTCCAGCCACGGATGCACACTCACTCATACACTATGGCCAGTGTAGTTGATCAGTTCCCCTATAGCGCATGTGTTTGGACTGTGGGGGAAACCAGAGCACCCCAACACGGGGAGAACATGCAAACTCCACACAGAAACACCAACTGACCCAGCCGAGACTCAAACCAGAGACCTTCTTGCTGTGAGGAGACAGTGCTAACCACTGCGCCACCGTGCTTTTAATCATTCCCTCCTCCGTTTAACACAGCGTTCAGTGCATATCTGCCACAGCTGAGACTGGAGCTGCTGTTGTTTTCCTCAGATGTGCTCCAGCAGTTGAGGGATCTGCGCAGTCGTCTCTGTGATCATGCAGAATAACTCATGTTCCACTGCTCTGAATGTTCCCACAATCCTCTGTAATGAGCAGGTTTCCTCCCTTCACACTCAATTACAGGACATTTGAATAGCAGAGCCCTCGAGACGTCTGGAGGATCAGCACACATCTGTGCGCTTGTGTATGTGTGTCTGTGTGTGTATGTCTATCTGAGTGTCTGCATGTGTGTGTGTGTGTGTTTGTTTAGCTAAGTGTGTGTATGAAATGTCTGGAAACTCCATCCAGGGTGAAGACTTTCAGAATCTCTGCTTCAGTGTCAGTGGGACCGGAGTTTTGCATCACGATGTCAGCATGAGCGCTGCTTCCTCCTTTCTGATTGGTCAACACAGCTTTATTCTACTGCTGGGTTCACACCAAACACAGCACCGCTGGCTCTGCTCACTCACAGGATGTCATTCACCTTCAGCTTAGTTGCTTTATTAATCAGGGGTCGCCACAGCGGAATGAACCGCCAACTATTCCAGCATTTGTTTTATGCAGTGGATGCCCTTCCAGGGCGAGGCAGTGGCGCAGTAGGTAGTGCTGTCGCCTCACAGCAAGAAGGTCGCTGGTTCGAACCTCAGCTCAGTTGCCGTTTCTGTGTGGAGTTTGCATGTTCTCCCTGCCTTCGCGTGGGTTTCCTCCGGGTGCTCCGGTTTCCCCCACAGTCCAAACACATGCGGTACAGGGGAATTGGGTAGGCTAAATTGTCGGTAGTGTATGAGTGTGTGTGTGGATGTTTCCCAGAGATGGGTTGCAGCTGGAAGGGCATCCGCTGCGTAAAAAACTTGCTGGAATAGTTGGCGGTTCATTCCGCTGTGGCGACCCCGGATTAATAAAGGGACTAAGCCGACAAGAAAATGAATGAATTATGCCCTTCCAGCTGCAAGCTCCAGTACTGGGAAACACCCACACACACACTCATACACTACGGCCAGTGTAGTTGATCAGTTCCTCTATAGCGCATGTGTTTGGACTGTGGGGGAAACCGGAGCACCCGGAGGAAACCCACACCAACACAGGGAGAACATGCAAACTCCACACTGAAACACCAACTGACCCAGCCGAGACTCAAACCAGAGACCTACCCACTGCGCCGCCCCTATTATAACACATAACTCTGTATATTTGATCAAACACAGCAGTTTAATTGTGAACGAAACCAAACTGAAGCCTGAATTCTCCTCTCGGCTGCTTCTTCCGTATTTATAAGCATCAAAATACCATCCTAGAACACGAATCCAGCCCAGAATGCAGTGCAGACGTGGGACTGAGCAGCCGCTGATGTTCATTTCTCTCAGATCTCCTCATTCTCCAGACGAGACGCGTCCAGAAGCGTTGAATCAGCAGCGATAATAAACAGCAGTCAGTGACGGTCACTCCCAGAGACGGTACAGGATCCGGGAAACCACACCGCCGAGCCACCAGTGATTATAATGAAACAATGACAGCTGGAGCTCACTCGGGTATTTATAGCGCTTATATTTATGCTCAAGCGTTTGGGGAAGGTTGAGGAAGCGTTACGCTCTTTGTGTTTCAATTGGCAGAAGAAGAATAAGCTGTGATTTAAAGAGCACCTGCTATGCAGAAATCACTGTTATACGGGGATTAAACACAGCAGCAGTGTCTGATCTAATGCTCAACATTAATTAATCATGTTTATTATAATCAGACTTGATGCACAAACACTGTGATTGACATTCTCACTGTGTACGTATCATCAGAATGCAGAAAGCCCCGCCCACTAGACTCCCTCATTAGCATGTCCAGCAGCCCTGAGTGAGAAGCAGCCGTCTGTCCATTAGCCATTAGAGTGTTTGAAGATGATGTCAGCATAGACTCAGAGGATTATAGATGTGGAGTTCTAGATGAACAGAGACATAGACTGACAGAAGCATGAACACACACTCACACTGAAGCACACAGCACTGACAACACACACACACTGCTGTTTTACATCTGCTGCTATGCTGACGTACAGGTGTTTGTAGCTCCGCCCTCTTTTAAATCTCATTTGCATTTAAAGCGACAGTCACCAAAGCAGCAGGATTAGGATCAAAGCCTGAGAGGGTCAGTTTCAGAGAGCTGGAGGACATTATGTGTGTGGTATTCTCAGCTCAAACACACACACACACACACACACACACACACACACACACACTCTGGAGACATCATGATTCTACATCTTGTATAAATGGTCCACTTTAATGCGAAGATAAGCCGAGGACCACACAAACTGTAGAGCGCAGTGGGAAAGCAGCGGTCTGCAACACATTAGGATTAAAACACAGCACTGCTGCAGCAAGTGAAGCGTCTTTCTCAAACACACACACACACACACACACACACACACACACACACACACACACACACTTAAAAAGTGCTGCGATCACAGAACGGGGGTCATTATCGGTGGGCTGGGACACATTATGAGCGCTTTATCACTGAGCGTCTAATAGGTCTGCTGGATGTCTTTGGTCGAGGGTGACTGCAGTGATGGATGGAGTCTGGGGGAAATCACTACCAGCCATTTTCAGCTCACTAAACTGGGCTTAAAGGGGCGGTTCACATCAATAAAAGGAATATTTGCTCATTATTTACACTTCCTCGAGTGCTTCCAAACATTTATGAGTTTTTTTCTGCTTTTAAACACTAAAGAAAGGTATTTTGAACAATGATGGAAACCGGTAACCATTGACTTCCATTGAAGGAAAAACAAACAGAAGTCAATGGTTAGAGGTTTCAACATTCTTCAAAATATTCAAAATGTAACAGCTGAAAGAAACTCCTAAATGTTTAAAACTGGTGAATGATGGGTAAATGATGACCGAATGTTTATTTTTGAGGGAACTATCCCTTTAATTTGCTGACATTTTTCTCTATGGTTTTAACTTAAAGAGACAGTTCACCGCAAAATAAAATGTAATCACTATTTACTCTCCCACAAGATTTTCCAAACCTTTATGAGTTTTTTTCTCTGTTGAACACTAAAGAAGATATTTTGAAGAATGTTGAAAACCGGTAACCATTGACTTCCATTGATGGAAAAACAAATAAAAGTCAATGGTTACCGGTTTTCAAAATTCTTCAAAATATCTTCTTTAGTGCTTAACAGATGAAAGAAACTCATACATGTGTGAAACTAGTGAATGATGGGTAAATGATGACTGAATGTTCATTTTTGAGTTAACAATCCTTTTAATTTGCTGACATTTTTCTCTATGGTTTTAACTTAAAGAGACAGTTCACCGCAAAATACAATGTACTCACTATTTACTCTCCCACAAGATTTTAAAACCTTTAAGAGTTTCTTTCTGCTGTTGAACGCTGAAAAAGATATTTTAAAGAATGTTGAAAACCTGTAACCATTGACTTTCATTGTAGGAAAAACAAACACTATTGAAAACAATAGTTACAGGTTTACAGCATTATTCAAAATATCTGTGTGTTCAACAGAAGAAAGAAACTCAATGGTTTGAAACTATTAAATAATGATAGATTTGACATTTTTGAGTGAACTATCCCTTTAATCTGCTTTGCTGTAAAAGCTTTCTATTGTTTTAACTTAAAGATCCAGTTCATCCAAAAAATAAATTCACTTATTATTTTCTCTGCTTCAAGAGTTTCCAAACCTTTATGAGTTTCTTTCTACTGTTAAACACTAAAGAAGATATTTTGAAGAATGCTAGAAACCGGTAACCATTGACTTCCATAGAAGGAAAAACAAATAGTCCTGAAGTCAATGGTTACCGGTTTCCAACATTCTTCAAAACATCTTCTTTAGTGTTCAACATCAGAAAGAAACTATGTGTGTGAAACTAGTGAATGATGGGTAAATGATGACCAAATGTTTATTTTTTAGTGAAGTATCCCTTTAATTTGCCTTAAAGCGCTGACATTTTTCTACCTCTATGGTTTTAACTTAAAGAGACAGTTCACCCAAAAATACAATGTACTCACTATTTACTCTCCCACAAGAATTTTCAAACCTTTAAGAGTTTCTTTCTGCTGTTGAACGCTGAAGAAGATATTTTGAAAAATGTTGAAAACCTGTAACCATTGACTTCCATGGTTACCGGTTTCCAACATTCTTCAAAATATCTTCTTTTGTGTACAATGGATGAAAGAAACTAATAAAGGTTTGAAACAAATTCCACACAGGGTCTGACATGTTTAGTTTAGTTGCATCTCGACGCCTCTGAAATGAAAGCATGCAGTGTTGCGGACGCACCTCCTCCATCTCCTGAGCTCTGCGTCTGATGGTCTGTATTGGTGTCAGAGCCTCCTCTTCATCACCCAAACCTGGAATCTCATCCTGATCAGAAAAGAAGATCTGCAAAACAGGAGATGTGCTCTGACAACACTGTAGACATAAGCCTCAGAGAGGAACAGATCTCTGCTCCCTTACAGGAAGAAGGTCACTGGTTCAAGTCCTGTCTGGGTCAGTTGGTGTTTCTGTGTGGAGTTTGCATGTTCTCCCTGTGTTAGCGTGGGTTTTCTCTGGGTGATCCAAACACATGCACTATAGGGGGAATTCATTCTTTTTTTTTTTGGCTTAGTCACTTTATTAATCAGGGGTCGCCACAGCAGAATGAACCACCAACTATTCCAGCATATTTTTTACGCAGCGAATGCCCTTCCAGCTGCAACTCAACACTGGGAAACACCCATACACTACGGCCAATTTTAGCTTATTCAATTTTCTACTGTATAGCGCATGAAACGCCGACTGACCCAGCCGGGACTCGAACCAGTGACCTGAGTGCTGTGAGGTGACCATGTCATCCCTACAGGGGAATTAACTAAATTGGTCGTAGTGTATGAGTGTGTGTGTGTGAATGAGTGTGTATGGGTGTTTCTCAGTACTGGGTTGCAGCTGAAAGGGCATCTGCTGTGCAAAACATGCTGGAATAGTTGGCGGTTCATTCCGCTGTGGTGATTCCTGATAAATAAGGGACTAAGCTGAAGGAAAATGAATGCATGAATGACTCTGGGCTGCACTACACAGTGTTTTGTGTGTGTAACAGACTTGTGTTGGGACAGAAGTAAAGTAATACACTTTTAATATTAACAGGACTCTTATGAAGTTGTTTTATAAATCATATTTTGAATCTGTCTTGCTCTTCTATATGCTGTTGGTTTGGCAATGTAGGGGAAACACATGTGAAGTTAGTGAATGGTATTGTCATTAAGCAGAGTAGCCTACTGAATATGTGTGCCTACACTTGTAGACTGTTCTCGTTGTTTGTTTACTGACTTTAAAATGATCTTCTAGATGTTTTGGATGCCTAAAATTAAGAAGCAATAGATATAGAGGGTCTTTTCTTCTGTAAATCTGTGAGATGTAACAATGCTGTGTGTTTTTAGACTCTCTGCTGCACCAATAATTGCTCATTGGACTTATCATGATATTAAACCTGACTTGAAGTATACCTTGCTGGCTGAAGCAGAAGTGTGTGTAGGAGCTTCTTCAGACGCTTCACTGCAGGACTGCTGTCTCTCTACAGCCAGAGAACAGAGAATAAACAGCTCTGACAGAAACTCAAGCAGACCAGAGCAGAGCAGTCCCTGTGTAACGCAGTTCTCAAACACCATCATGCTTGTAAATGTGCTGGATATCTCAGAGAAGTGTGTTGAACAACTCCTGAATAACTCTGAGTGTGTTTATGCTTGCGCTCTGTTTCTACAGGCTCTCACTCGTCCACAAACAACAAACATCCTGAGCAACCAAGTTCATTCAGATTCCAGCGGTTTCCAGTTGCATCCAGACAGCTCAAAGGTACAACTAAAGCATGGTGATTATATCTGTTGCTGATTTATGCTGTAATTACACTGAATCAGAGACAGTTCTAGGTTAAATGGCACCCCCCCCCCCCTTATATTTTTATATTAATTTTACAGTAAATATAACAAGTTATTTATATTTATTATTAATAACATTATTATACAATTATTATTCTAAAATAAATAAATAACAGAAATCAATCCTGGATAATACTGGAAAACAACGTAACAACTGGAGTGATCCCCTAAGATCCCGTAGGCAAACTTTTGCATGAATATTATGACAAATCTATAGAATTAAAATATATATACACACACTGTTTTATAGAATTATCTGTTGTTTATACCCAACTCATGGCTGAAAATTAATGTAATGAAGTCTTTGCTCCCTGACTCATTATCCCTTCTTTCTGCTTTATAGCCCTGCTTAGTGAATGTAACATCATCATCATCATCATCATCATCATATTACATAAACTTTAGTTTTGTCGACTTGCAAAACTCGCTGCGTACTGACACCACTGAACAAAAAGCTGTTACTCCAGTTTTACAGTTCAAAAGCGGTGCATATTTCATCAGCGAGCATGCAAACAGCCAGGATTCACACAGGAGTGCATGTGAGGCGCGCGGGAATGGTTTTCTGCATGCATGCGTCAGTTTGCTTTCACCAGTGTTGTTTCGGTTGCACATCGAGAATAACAAATTTGTGCATGCAAAAAATACCAAATGTGAACGACCCCTAACGTCTTTATTCTGAGATTACTACTCTACATTAATACACTTGCATAAAGTAAATCGTATCTCAAAGCTTTCACTTCGGGACGTTTATTTTTTTTTGCACCATCTCCCCGTGCTGCCCCTAGCAAGATGCCGCCCTGGGCAATCGCCCGTATTGCCTGTGCCTAAATCCGTCACTGCACTGAATGAAGAGGAACTGAGAGAGAAAGAGGAATTTAGACTGCTTCTCTGAATAATGGAAGACAGGGCGTTTATTAAACCTGGTTGGAAAGAATTATTAGAATTAGATTTTTTTTAAAGATTATTTTGCACTATAAATGTAATATTAAAGTGACTTTTAAGTACTTTTAAGTAACACAATTTTTCACAGTACCAAATTAAAGATTAATAATGGAGTTAATTAATTTACCACAGAGTTATTGTGCGCAGAATAGAACAAAGTCTTAATAACTGTGTTTAAACCCCTAATAAAAGAGATTTAAAGTCAAAATTATTTGCCCTCTTGAGAATTTTCTTTGTTCAATATTTCCCAATGATGTTGAACAGATTGAGGAGTTGTTCACAGTGTTTCCTCTAATATTTGTTCTTCTGGAGAAAGTCTGAATTGTTTTATTTGGGCTAGAATAAAAGCAGTTTTTAATGGTTTTAAACTCTTTTTAAGCTCAATATTATTGGCCCCTTCAGCAATATTAGTGTTGGATTGTCTCCAGAACAAACCACTGTTATACAATGACTCGCCTAATTACCCTAACTTTACCCTAACTTTACCCTAGTGAAGCCTTTACATGCCACTTTAAGCTGTATAGAAGTGTCTTGAAGAATATCTAGTCTAATATTATTTACTGTCATCATGACAAAGAGAAAATAAATCAGTTATTAGAGATGAGTTATTAACACTGTTATGAGCAGAAATGTGTTGAGGGAATCTGCTCTCTGTTAAACAGAAATAGGGGGAAAAATATTCAGGAAGGTTAATAAATAAATAATAAAGTAAATAATGTATGTCCAGCACTTCTCCTGCATGTGTGTGTGTGTGTGTGTGTTAATGAGCGTCTGGTTCTGCAGAATGGCCTCTGTGTGTTTCAGCTTTTATTGTGTGTGTAAAACGAGGCGACACATTCTGGCCGTATGAGTGACGACGGCTACAAAACACAGGCCTGTAGTGAAGCCGCCTCTTAACACCACATAAATAAAGACTTTAAAGACTTTCACAGGCGGAAGAAAGAGCCTTGAACAGGGCGGATTATTAAACACACACTCCGGCTAAACTCAGCTACTGAACGCTGATAAATACAGCTTTAATACACATCGTAAAAGAGTTCTTGATTGGTTTTGTTTAACGTCACTGACGATCATTGTGTTACAGTTTTTGGCTTGTTTTTAGTCCAAATATCAAATATCAAGACAGTAGTTGGCGCTTGTCTAGAAAATGCTGACTGATTTAAGAGTTTTTAAATATTTGGACTAGAAACAAGACAAATTATAAGCAAGAAAAGCATGATTTGCAATGTAATCAACATGTTTTAAGATTGCTAGCATGTTTTTTTTTACGTTGCTAGCCAATTGAAGCAATGCGTAACATTTAAACAAGCTGCTATAATGGTGACAATTTGTCAAAATGTTTTGTAAAGTCGCTGGTATGCTTTAGCATGTTTCTAGCATGTGTGCATGTTTACAAAGTTTTTAGTGTGTTTTACAAAGTCGCTAACATGCTTTAAAAGGTTTGTATGTTTAAACATCTTTCTAGTATGCTTTAGTAAGATATTGACATGTTTTAACCATGCCTGTTTTATTCAGGATGTTTCAGCATGTTGTTATATTTTAGCATGTTGCTTGTATGTACGCTTTAGCAAGCTGTTAGCACATTTTAACACAATGCTGAAACATGATAGCATACTTGAACAAGAAACTAGCATGTTTTATTAATTAACACGTTTACGTTTTACAAAGTTGCTAACATGTTTTTAACAAGTTTGCATGTTTAAACATGTTTTAGTATGCTTTAGTAAGATATTGACATGTTTTAAGCATGCCTGTTTTATTTAAGATGTTTTAGCATGTTGTTATTATAATATTTTAGCGTGTTGCTAGTGTGTTGTTATCATGTTTTGACATCTTGTTAACATTGTTGTGTAATTTTTAGCATGTTTTGTCAAGTATGCTTTAGCGAGCTGTTAGCATGTTTCAACATGTTGCTGGTATGTTAGCATATTTTGACAAGTATCTAACATGAATGATGAATTTACACCATATTTAAATTTTACAAAGTTTCTAGCGTGTTTCAACAAGTTATGAGTATGCTTTAACTTTGTATTTATGCTTGTATTTTTGGCATGTTGGTTTTTAGCAAGATGCTAGTAGCATGCTAGCATGTTTTCGCAATTCTTAGCATGTTTGAACATGTTTTTAGCATTCCAGGTTGCTAGTATGTTGTTAGCATGTTTTACCATCTTGTTAACATTGTTCCCAATTGAAGCATGTTTGAACATGTTTTTAGCATGCAAGTTGCTAATATGTTGTTAGCATGTTTTAACATGTTAACATTGTTGCACGATTTTTAGCACGTATGAACAAGTGGTTAGCATGTTTTGCCAAGTACGCTTTAGCAAGCTGTTAGCACACTTTAACACAATGTTGAAACATGATAGCATATTTGAACAAGAAACTAACATGTTTTATTAATTTACACGTTTACGTTTTACAAAGTTGCTAACATGTTTTAACAAGTTTGCATGTTAAAACATGTTTTAGTATACTTTAGTAAGTTTTTAAAATGTTTTAAGCATGCCTGTTTTATTTAGGATGTTTGAGTACATTGTCATATGTTAGCATGTTGCTAGTATGTTGTTATCATGTTTTGACATCCTGTTAACATCGTTGCGTAATTTTTAGCATGTTTTGTCAAGTATGCTTTAGCGAGCTGTTAGCATGTTTCAACATGTTGCTGGTATGTTAGCATATTTGAATAAGTATCTAAAATGAATAATGAAATTTACACCATATTTAAGTTTTACAAAGTTTCTAGCATGTTTCAACAAGTTATGAGTATGCTTTAACTTTGTATTTATGCTTGTATTTCTTGGCATGTTGGTTTTTACCAAGATGCTTGTAGCATGCTAGCATGTTTTTCACAATTTTTAACATGTTTGAACATGTTTTTAGCATTCCAGGTTGCTAGTATGTTGATAACATGTTTTACCATCTTGTTAACATTGTTTCTCAACTTTTAGCATGTTTGAACATGTTTTTAACAGGGAAGTCGCTAGTATGTTTTTATTATGTTTTAACATGTTAACATTGTTGCACAACTTTTAGCAAGTATGAACATGTGGTTAACATCTTTTGTCAAGTATGCTTTAGCAAGCTGTTTTTAGCAAAGCACATTTTAACACAATGTTGCAACATGATAGCATATTTGAATGAGTAACTAGCATGTTTAATAAATTTGCACATTTACGTTTTTAAAAGTTACTAACATGTTTTACCAAGTATGTTTTAATATGTAGCTAGCATGTTTTTGCAACATGTTCGAACATGTTTTTAGCATCCAAGTTGCTAGTATGTTGTTGTCATGCTTTAACATGTTGTTAGCATGTTTTAGCAATTTATTGGCATTTCTGAACATGTTGCTAGCATGTTTTGAAAAGTTAGTATAGTTTTTAAAAAGTATAGTTTGGAAAGCAGTTAGCATGTTAAAACATGTAACTAGCATTTTTTTAACATCTTGTGAGTATAGATTGTGATTAGTGTTTAGATCTGACCTGGTCTGTATTGAGTTGCTAGTAGTACAAAAGTTCTAGCATGTTTTAAAAAGTTAGTACGTTTAACATGTTTCAAGCATGTTTTACCAATGTTTTAACATGTTTTTAGCATGTTTTCTGCAATTTAAACATGTCAGCGTGCTTTGTCAGTTAAGCTGTTAGCATGTGTTAACGCAATGCTTGAATGTTACCATATTTTAACAAATAATGAATGTGTTTGGTTTAGCTAGCATGTTATTAGCATGTTAGTTGTTAGCATGTGAGTATAGAGTGTGAATGTGCAGTGTTTAGCTCTGACCTGTGCTAGCCTGTGCTGGTCTGGTTAGCGTTGAGCTGCTGGTGTTGAACAGACGTGTTGATCCGCTAGTGTTAATAGTGAAGCGCTGAGGGTTACTATGGGCTCTGGGTAATGTTGACCCACTCTGGGTGATTTTCTTTCTGCTGCTGGTGAAGCGGTGAGTCTGGTGTGTGCTGGCCCCTCCTTCAGGCCTGATCACACAACACAACAGCAGGGTTTAACTTTCACTTCAGACATTTGTTCTTCATCTTCCTTCAGCTGGAATTGATTCATTCATTCATTGATTTAATTTCCTTTGGCTTAATCCTTTATTCATTAGGGGTCGCCACAGCTGAATGAACCGCTGACTATTCCAGCATATGTTTTACACAGCGGATGCCCTCACAGCTGCAACCCAGTACTGGGAAACACCCATACACATTCATTCTCGCCACAGCTGAATGAACCGCTGACTATTCCAGCACATGTTTTACACAGCGGATGCCCTTACAGCTGCAACCCAGTACTGGGAAACACCCATACACATTCATTCTCGTCACAGGTGAATGAACCACTCACTATTCCAGCATATGTTTTACACAGCGGATGCCCTTACAGCTGCAACCCAGTACTGGGAATTGTTTTCTTTAGTAGGTTGTGTGTGTATAAGTGTATGTATGTGTGTGTGTGTGTGTGTGTGTGTGTGTGTGTGTGTGTCTGACCGGTGGTGTAAGCTCCTGATGGCCTGCAGCAGAGCGTCTTCATCAGGTCTAAACTGAGGACGAGCCCGAAAACCCAAACCAGCCCTGAACATAAAACACAGCATCATTCATCTACATTTACTTCATTCATCTACAATAATAACTGAACATTAATATTTAATAAAGTTATATAACAGAACATAAGTATAAGGAGATATATTAACATATTTATTATTATATTTATTGCTAATATTCCGTTAATTATACTAAAAGATAACACTTTATATACAACACTTATTAATTATTTTAGTGTTTTTATTAAGTTTGTAATGTATATATTGTTTATAAGTGATCTTTCTGTGTGTTGATTGTGTGCTTTTAGCAGGTAAAGGCCAAAGAGTTATTATCATTAACTATTAAACTATTAAAAATTAATAATTGAAATCAAATAAAATACTTATTCAATAAAATACTTAATTAAGAGTGCCAGTTTAGCAGGTTTTACTCTTTCCACAATGAGAGTAAAATTATATAGTTTGTTAATTTAATTGTATTTTATATAAATTTATTTTACCCAGGACACTCTTGAAAAGGTTTTCCTGGTAAAATAAAGGTTATATATATATATATATATATAAAGTGAATTAAACTGTCATGTTAACCTGATCTGCATCAGTCCTGCTGGGCGAGAGCTGGAAAAACACAGCGCCCCCTGCTGGAATAGACAAACAAACACACATAGTAATAATCAATATATAGTGTGTGTTTGTGTGTGTGTGTTTGTGTTTGTGTGTGTGTGTGTGTGTGTGTGTGTGTGTGTGTGTGTGTGTGTGTGTGTGTTTTGTATTTTAGCCTCATATTCGATCCTACAGGCTAGTGTACATTTATTATAAAAAATACCATTTAATTGATCAATTAAAACTATAAACTATCAAGCAAATAATAAACATGTGTAGGTGCTTGTGCACGATTTAAACTGGAAATTACTAGAAATTATTGTAGAAATGGCTTTAAAAGTTGACAAATTCCTGTGGACAGTAGAAATTACTATAGAAATTAAAAATATATATATATATATTATATTGTATAACTTACTGTAAAAATTTAATAATTGTACAAATGTCAAAATTACTATAGAAATTATAGTACGTGTATAAATGGCTTTAGAAATGCAGAAATCATTGTAGAAATTACTGTGGAAATGGACAAATGATTTAAGAAGTGATAGTATATATGAAGAAATACAAATGTAGAAATTATTGTAGAAATGACAAGAAATTATTTTAGAAATTGAGAAATAATGTAGAAATACCGTATAAATAATTGTAGAAGTGACTGGAAAAATGCAGAAATGATTGTAGAAAGGACAGTAGAAATTACTATAGACATTACTGTAAAGTTATTGTGGAAATGAGTATAGAAATGGAGAAATTACTAAAAAAAACTTTACAAATGGAGAAATTACAGTAAAAATGAAGAAATCCCTGTAGAAATGGAGACATTACAGTAGAAATGTCTGTAGAAATCACTTTAGACATGGAGGAATGACTGTAGAAATAAAGAAACTACTGTAGAAATGTTGAAATTAAGAAATTACTATATTAGTAATTGTAGAAATGACTGTAGAAATGGCTTTAAAAATTCAGATATAATTGTAGGAATGACTGTGGAAATGGAGAAATGATTATAGTGACAGTATAAATGAAGAAATATAAATGCAGAAATTATTGTACAAATGATGAAAAAAGTATTTTAGAAATTGAAGAATTTTTAGAAATAATTGTAGAAATGATTGAAAATATGCAGAAATGATTGTAGGAAAGGCGGAGAGTGGAAATCACAATAGAAATGATGGCAAAGGTACTGTAGAAAAGTGTAGAAATTGAGAAATTACTTAAAAACTCTTTAAAAAAGAGAAATTACAGTAGAAATGAAGAGATTACAGTGGACATGTCTGTAGAAATGACTTTAGACATGGAAAATTATTGTAGAAGTTGCTGTAGAATGTAATGGAGAAGTGACTTTAGAAATGTAAATTTGAGTACAGGACTGTTGAAATGAGTGAAGTTACTGTGTAAATGATTGTAGAAATGTGTGTAAGACTGTACAAATATTGTAGAGATTACTGTAGAATTGAGTGCAGAACTGTAGAAATAAGAACAGAATTGTTGTAATGAGTGTAGAAAGTGTAATAGCTGTAGAAATGTGTGTAGAAATGAGTGTCCAGCAGTGTTTGTTCTTACTGCAGGGTTTCTCTGGAGGATCTGCTGGATGTTCTTCACTGAAACACAGTCACAGTCATCATTATTAATCATATCTCACTCATAATTCACATACTGATTCATCATATCAATACTCACTGATGTTTTCTGCTCTCAGCTCGATCTACAGCAGAGAAATACACTTTACTTTATTCATTATCCTCAAATCATCTTTAATAATGCTGTTATGAAGATCATCCGCCTTCACATGAGCGCTTATTCATGTCAGTTATTACTCATGCTGCATTATTCTATTACTATGGTGAATTTAAGGTAAACTGTAACACTCTACATACTGATAGTGATGTATTATTTATTTAAATATCACATTTGAATATCATTAATATACATCAGTTCAGCGTACATTTATGTTATGACGTGTAATTATATAATCATTGACAGACGATTATATTAGGTTTCTGCAGCAGCTGTTATATTTATGATATTAAATAACAGATTTTTGTCTGTACCTCGTCAGTGTTGTTGTCAGATGTGGACAGTTTTAAATATTATGTACTAATTAATTAACTAACCGTGATCAGTGTGAAGCACGTGATGATGATGATGATGATGATGATGCAGCTCTTCTTCATTGCGGTTAATGAGAGTCAGCGAATCATTGGCGCCCCCTGCTGGATAAACGTGTTGTTATTATAATTTTGAATAAACCAGTTTGGCACTTCGGAAACAGCCACGCCAACGTCCAATGTCAACTCACTGCGTTTAATATCTGGTTTAATGTCAAATATAAAATAGGTCACTTACCGGACATAAAGCACTGCAGTAACTGCACTGAGTTCCTGCGCTAGCCTCGTGCTACTCACAGTGAGTGTTTAAGTGCTTGCGTGTGCTTTTATTTCGTTTACTCCCCTGCTGAAAATTCCAGCTTAAACCTGCCTAGGATGGTTGGCTGGTTTAAGCTGGTTAACCAGGCTGGTTTTAGAGGGGTTTACAGCCATTTCCAGCCTGGTCTTAGCTGGAAAATGACCAACTAAATCTAGCGTAACCAGCCTGGTTTAAGCTGGACATAGCTGGTTTTAGCTGGTCATTTTGGCTGGAAACCAGCCCGGAAATGGCTAAAACCCCTCTAAAACCAGCCTGGTCTACCAGCTAAAGCACACCAACCAGCCTAGGCAGGTTTAAGCAGTTTTTTTCTGTAGGGTCCTTAACAACTAAAATAATCCTGATTTAACCGACTGTAATTTAATTAAATTACACTATCGATGCTGTAAAAGAAACCTTTGAAATTGCAAATAGTCACATTAATCTTTCACAGGAAGTTTATCGGTGCTGAGACTGAAAAAATGTGCATAACGTTATAAAGTGAATTATTTAATTATACAATAACAAAGTTTGTTTAGATAAACCCTGCGACACAAAAAGTTCATATAAAATAAGAAAATAAACAAATAAAAATCAACTGGCTTTATTAATCTGGGGTTGTCACAGCGGAGTGAACCGCCAACTATTCCAGCATATGTTTTACACAGCGCATGCCCTTCCAGCCGCAACCCAGTACTGGGAAACACCCATACACACTCTTGCACCCACTCACATACAGTATAATACAGCCAGTGTAGTTGATCAGTTCCCCTATAGCGCATGTGTTTGGACTGTGGGGGAAACCGGAGCACCCGGAGAACACCAACACGGGGAGAACATGCAAACTCCACACAGAAACACCAACTGACCCAGCCGAGGCTCGAACCAGCGACCTTCTTGCTGTGAGGCGATTGTGCTACCCACTGCGCCACCACCCTGCTACAGAATAATATTACAAATATAAGAAGTAAATGTAGTTTTCTCGATGGATAACAGCGCTGATTTCCCCATCAGTAACAGATTTAACCCAGTAAATGATGTGTTCATGTTTATGCTCATTAGCAGCAGCCTATACACCTCAGACGCTTCTGTGAGAGGAGTTGCGATGTTTTAAGACTATTTAAAGTGAACACAGTTAAAAGGACAACACGAATATGCTGCACTTTACAACAAAAGTGTTTAATAAACTACACAGCGCAATACAATTCAGGAGAGATGAATAAATTAGCATGTGTGGGTGTGAAAGCCAAACAGTGGGCGGGTGTAGCGTCACATACTTCCAGCCAGTTCATGTCGCAAGTGAGTTTAAGGAAAGTGATCTAATTCAGGAAAAGCTTAAGCTCATACATGGGTGCTCACATCTGTACAGCACAAAAAACAGAAACAAATGAAGCCGTGCCATCATCATCATCATCATCATCATATTCATCAGCAGCAGCAGTGGAGGGCCTAAAGAGCAGCGCAGATAAAGAGGGAAAACAGTTAACCTCCAGTGATGAGGAGACAGGTAGGCCAATTAAATAACCCATTCATCATTTCAGACATCTTTACTGAGCCTTTAAGATGACAGTAACTGTCTTTAGTCTACAAAATCCTTTATTTACTGTTTTTAGACTGTCACATATTCACAATTATAACAACACTTTCATACTCTGAATACTACTATACTCTGTAAAAATAGCTGGGTTAAAAACACCCCATCATATAACCCAACTATAGGGTATTATAGCACATTGGGTTATATGATTTAACCCAACGCATTGGGTTATTTTGATTAAATGCTATTTTTCCCATTCTGGTATTGCTGTTACTATTTATTACTAATAATTTTATAGTTATGACTGTGTAAATAAATATCATACAGTATTCAAAAATACTTAAAATGCTTTATTTTCATTATATATATATATATAAATATAGACAGTGAATAAAAATTGCTTCTGACAGATCTGTGTGTGTGTGTGCCTTGCCTTACAGGTGCCACAGGAATCACCATCAGTAAAGCTGAGGGTGGAAAAGACATGAAGATGTAAATCAATTCATACTCGCACCCACTAACATATGTCGATAAACAAAAAGATTTTAGTTTTATAGTTGTAGTTTAGTAAACTGTAATAACCCAGTGTATGCACTGTATAACAAGTTCACACTGAATTATAAACATGTTCGTGCAGCGGCGCAAAAAGGGGGTGTGCAGTATATGCGGCACCAAAACTACTTTTTAAAATTATCCTTATTAAAAGTTTAAAATACTATATATATATATATATATATAAATGCTTATATTGCATTGTGTACGAGTATAATATTGTATTTTATTTATTTTTTTGTTACTATGAGTAGCATTAGTTGACACACACGTTTTAATTCAAAATCATTTAACACAATAACATGCAGTCACACAGATAAGTGTAGTGTTCATGTAGATGGAACTGTTTAACATTTTTATCAAAATAAACAGTTAAATCATACATGCATTCAAAATTTATAAGAAGAATCTGAAAAATTCTCTTTATTTATTTATTATTATTATTATTAAATAATTAATTATTTTGCCAATAGAGGGATCACACAAAATGTTTGTTTATGTAAGTACAGTCCTCAAAATATTTCAGATAACATAGAGAATAACATTTAGATTAAAAATAATTATTGTAAATTTGAGATTTTTTTTTACATTTTTCTTTATTTATTATTAATCATTTCCCTGATATAAATTTTATATACTTGATTATAATGATTCTTAACCCAAACGGACACAATAACAAATAGTCAGAATATTCACATTTTGTTTTAACTGAGATGTTTATTAATCTTTGTATTAAGATCTTTTTTTTTTTCACCGTATAGATGTTTTTTAAATGATACATCAGGTTATATTTGCTCAAAACTATTTCAATTTACTTACAAAAAAGGTTTGCTTATAACATTTTGATGAAATAGAACATTTCAGGCAGGTTGTCTCTGTTTATTTTTAACACAAAACATTTTACAGTCTTCTTTATTTCACTTAGTGAGCGGTGTAATAGCAGTCTCAGTCAGTTGTTCATGCAAATACAGACCTTACACCATGCATGCGAGAAGTGAGTAGTGGGCAAAATGAAATTAAGAAGAAATTTGGGTGGGATGTGATGTAACCTGCACACCCCTCAGTAAATGTGTAGTGGTCCACTGTGTTTGTGTAAATACACTGATTCAGTTTCTGCCAGTCATGAAAGCAAAACACTTCACTCTTCATCTGCTGAAGCTGATTTAAACTGCATGAATAAAGTCGTTACTTGATAAGAATTGGCTTATTTAAGAGAAAGTCTTCTTAAGGCTATAGCTAATGTAAACATGATTTTATTAAAGGAGTGTAAAGATTCAGATTCTGTAGCCTAATACAAAACAAACAATCCTGGACAAGTTCAAGCAGGAAGAAAACATAACTTGTTTGGGTTTCGGCTCACATGAAGCGCTTTAGCTGATGTATTATAGCAGAAGTGACACGCCACACCTTAAACTGTTTTTTGGGCATGCCTGAATTTGATAATCTGGGACTATTATAAGTATTAGTCATATAAATGTCTATATTTAAAGTCACCCTTTATTCTGATGGTCTGTTGGTTGAACTTAAGTTACACTGAAAACATGCTAACTAATTCTCGTTAGATTATAAGTAGTCTGTTAGGTTGGGGTTATGGTTGGGTTAGGATTAGAGTTAGTGTAAGTTGACATGTACTTGCAAAGCTTTTTATAGTCAGTAAAATAGGCTTAGCAGCAATATCAGCAGATAATACTCAAATGGACCATCAAACTAGTGTTACTATATTCACCATACTTTTTCATTCATTCATTTTCTTTTCGGCTTAGTCCCTTTATTAATCTGGGTTAGCCTCTGTGGAATAAACTGCTAACTTATCCAGCATATGTTTTGCACGAGGCATGCCCTTCCAGCTGCAACCCATCACTGGGAAATATCACTTTTCGTTAAAATGTATTAAGTTAATGACAACAGCAGAAATTTCAATAAGCAATTCAAGTATTATTTAAAAATAAATGTATATTTCAGTATTAGGAAAATAACTCTCTCTACACGGAATTAATGATCTGCTGTGTTAATTCATTTTAAACTAAAATTGTTTAACATTGTAGTGATTTGCACCACTGTAACCAAATTATTGTTTTTTGCATTTCAGATAATATATAATATAACAGCACTCAGGTCTCTGGTTTGAGTCTCGGCTGGGTCAGTTGGTGTTTCTGTGTGGAGTGTGCATGTTCTCCCCGTGTTAGTGTGGGTTTCCTCCAGTTTCCCCCACAGTCCAAACACATGTAGTATAGGTCAATTCATTGTGTAGGCTTAACTGTCCGTAGTGTTTGTGTGTGAAGGTATGTGTATGGGTGTTTTCCAGTGTTGGGTTGCAGCTGGAAGGGCATCCGCTGTGTAAAACATATGCTGGATAAGTTGGTGGTTCATTCCGCTGTGGTGACCCCAGATTAGTAGGGGACTAAGCTGAAAAGAAAATGAATGAATGAACAGATCATATGCAAAATTTTAAACCAAACAGAAATATTAATGTTTGTTGATTAAAATAACATCATGCTAAAGTGACAGTTAAAATACATGACGCTGAAGACATTGTTAGAGCTAAATTTAACACACTGGATGTCCCCGATTGAATTTACCCTAAATAATTCTCGTTCTGCTCGATTAACACATCTCTAATAATCATGCTTGTGAACTGGTTGGTGTTTAATGTCAAATTAAACTCACTGGAACAGCAAAATGTTTGACAAGGTTGATGAATAAAGATATACAGTTAAAGTCAGAATTATTAGACCCCCCCCCCCTCAATTTTCTGTGTAACAGAGAGCAGATTTCTTCAACACATTTCTGCACATAACAGTGTTAATAACTCATCTCTAATAACTGATTTATTTTCTCTTTGTCATGATGACAGCACATAATATTAGACTAGATATTCTTCAAGACACTTCTATACAGCTTAAAGTGACATTTAAAGGCTTCACTAGGGTAATTAGGGTAACTAGGCAGGTTAGGGTAATTAGGCAAGTCATTGTATAACAGTGGTTTGTTCTGGAGACAATCCAACACTAATATTGCTGAAGGGGCCAATAATATTGACCATAATAGTCAATATTATATATATATATATATATATATATATATATATATATATATATATATATATATATATATATATATATATATATATATATATATATATATATATGTATATGTATATATATATGTATAAATATATATATATATATATATATATATATATATATATATTTTTTTTTTTTTGTATTGTATTGTATAGTGTGATGTTTCTATTAGAGCTCGACATAAATGCATAGTTTGTCTTGGGTGACAAATGGCTTTGTTTCTAAAGGAGGGAATTCAGGTCCGAGTTTTACAATAATTAATTAATTCTTTATTCAAAATGAGCTTCCAGATCCAGTTTGTAGATGAAGTCCATGAAGGCCGAGCACCGCTGACAGTGACTGTGGCGAACACAGAGGAGGAGTTCAGGAACACCACAGTTAAAGACCTGCAGAGAAAACTCATCCCAGAAGACGAGTGTAAGTCTGTGTTTCTGTAAAATATTGTGACACTGTGGAGATGTTAAAATGCAAATATTCAAAACTAGCAATTACAGCCGACCCAGTATATCGTTAGCTAGAACAAAAGCTTTCAGATGAGATGTTAAACTGAGCTCCTGACTCTCTGTGCTCATTAATAACCCCATGGCACCCTAACCCTAACCCTAACCCTTCTCTTACAAAGGGGGGGTGTAACCCCGGTGTCCTGGCCAAACACCCTCCATCAGCCCTTACCCATGATGACCTCCTGATCATCCCTATCCACTGAATTGGCTCCATCACTGTCTCTCCACTCCACCTATATGTGGTGAAGCACTGGCTCTGTTGTCCTGTGGCTGCCAGAGGATCATCCAAGTGGAGCTGCACACTGCTGGTGGTGTGGAGAGACCCCCTTCATTACATTACATTACAAAAGCAGTTTTTTATTTTTTCGGAAGTTAATGACCAAACACGTCTTTGTAGAAGTTCTCATTGTTGTTGCAGATGAAATATAACAGAAGAAGTGGTTTAACCATGTTCCAGTGGGCTAGATATTGATTAACAGTCATACAAACAACTTTACCAAAGCCTCTCTACCTGACAGTTGGTCTTGCGTGTCCGCCATGTTTGTAGTTTGTTTAATCTTTTTTCACCTGTGTTTGTAGTTTTAATAAATTTTACGTCTAACATGCAATGTATTGTGGGCAATACCGAAAATAGTAAACCTTTTGATGGCTTTGGAATACTCTTTTCAACATACTATGGTTTGGGACATACTAATTCAAATACTATTTAGGATGGATAGTATGCGAGTTGGAACGCACCAAAAGACTTCTTTTTTTTAGGCCCAGCTTAAAGCCTGATTTATACTTCTGCGTCAGGTGACCGGCGTAACTCACGGCGCAGGCAACGCGCGTGGCTGTGCATTTATACTTCTGCTGCTGTCTCTGTTGGTCTGCATTAACACTTCCGAAACGCTCGTTGGCAGTGAGGTGTAAATGCTCCTCTGTGTCGAGTTTCTTCGCTACTTTTTTGCATTTCCTGAACACTTCCTGGATGTACAAGTGGCTCAAACTCGCTCATTTTGAGGCAGGAACCGGCGGACGTGCAACAACTTTAACTATGAGGTAAACACAGAACAAAACTTTCCATCCGGAGCTCCTTCACGGGACTCCACACTTGTAAACAATTGCTCGCGCGGCGTCGCGCCATTCGCGCGGCTCTCGGTCCCGCCCAGACTCGTCAGCGCTACCAAGCCGACCAATCACAGAGCTTACGCTACGCGTCGTTGCGACGTGTAGTTACATTTTTTGAGAGGTGCACGTCAGTGACGGCCATGGCGAAGGGCTATGCGTCAGCTCCGTAGCATACGCCGGTGTTTGACGCAGAAGTATAAATCAGCCTTAAGGATCTAAATCTCCTTTTTTCAATACAATCCAAAGCAAAGCAAGCCCTTACTAAAATCTTCACTAACATCTAACAGCCTTGCAGAATCAGAAAATAAAGTGGTTGGCATACTTTAAAGCAGGTGTCACCAATCTCGGTCCTGGAGGTCCGGTGCCCTGCAGGATTTAACTCCAACTTGCCTCAACACACCTGCCGGGATGTTTCGAGTATACCTAGTAAGACCTTGATTAGCTTGTTCAGATGTGTTTGATTAGGGTTGGAGCAAAAATCTGCAAGACACCGTCAATCTTTTTATATTGATCCATTTGCTAAACGTTCAGCCAGTGATAGTTCACTTACCAAACAATGGCTGGAGAGAGTAAGGAAATTTCCCGGCCTGAAAAGTGTATCCCAAGTCAGTCCTGCTGCTCCTACAAATAGTGCACTATTCAAGGGTATCGGGGGCAATTCCAGATAACGCCATCAAAATGTCCCTGACAGGGTTGCCCCAGCCCAACAAAAACAAAAGTGCAAATATTCCACCACCCATAAAATAATAATTTCCATTACTGTACTGCATTATACACTATCTGTTATTCAAAAATCACTGTATTAATTACAAATCTGCTTTCATGAATAAAATCATCTCAGCAACAAACCTGGAGATGCACTGCTGTGAAAACAGCCACTCTCCCGTATAAGTGCGCTTGCTTACTCTGTTTCAACTTTATGATATTAAATCATGTCAGTATTGGTCATTCCAAATCCTTTATTAATGAGTGTTGCAGCTGGTTGTAAAGTTGACTTGTTGTTGTTTCTTTGACAGATGAAAACACCATTCTGGTCTATGAATGTTCAACGCTGAAGAGAAATCGCACACTCGGCTCCTATAACATTCAACATGGCTCTGTTATTAGAGGCTTATGGCATGGAGGTATAAATCCTGCTCATATTTATATTATTGTAGAAATCTCTTTATAGTCCTGACTCAACTGACTGCATCATCATTTCAGAACCCTTTGTTGGGAGCTGTGGACCAATGTCCTCTGACCATGAGTATGAAGGTCTGTATCTCACTTATTTTTAACTCAAATCTATTTCGTTCCACATTTATGAACCACTCCTGTGTATTTTTGCTGCTTGATGAGCTTCATGCTTCATTTTCTGGTAGTTTAAATGAAACTATATTATGATGCTGGTATAAGTATGAACTATAGGAAATGTTCTGCTTCTGACTGATATTTTGTTGTTGTGTTACACTATTTCTCTCACAGGATATTTTCCATATGATGATGATGATTATGATGACCCCAACGTCATCTCCAGGAGGGAGTCTATGGAGCTTGTGGTTATGATGCAGAAACCTCAGCAGAATTGATGTATGTCTGTGGCTCAGCCTCCCATGATCCTGCTATAAATATTAATTAAATTCCCACTGCCATAAAATTCACTATCATATGTTATTAGAGCTGCACAATACTGAGAAAATTCAGTTCAAACTTAATTCATAGACCAAATTAAAAACACAGAAGTGAGCCAAAGTGCTGTACAGAAATGCAACAAAACAAGCATAATAGTTTATAAATATGAGGTAAAATATTGCTAAAATACCTATAAAGGCATATATATAAACTAAAATAAGAAAATCAAGTGTCAAAGGTCAACAGGGGAATGCTATATTTATTAGCTTTATGTATCTTTGTGTATAGTTATCATACCAAAATAAGCAGATAGTAGATATTTATCTCATCTAAATAAATCTGACTGAGGCTAAAATTAGTGGTGGGGCAAACATTGAGACTTTAAAACACTATGAATGAGTGTAGCGGCACGGTGGCTCAGTGGTTAGCACTGTGGCCTCACAGCACTCAGGTCTCTTGAGTCTTGGCTGGGTCAGTTGGTGTTTCTGTGTGGAGTTTGCATGTTCTCCCCGTGTTGGCGTGGGTTTCCTCTGGATGCTCCGGTTTCCCCCACAGTCCAAACACATGCGCTATAGGAGAACTGATCAACTACACTGGCCGTAGTGTATGAGTGTGTATGGGTGTTTCCCAGTGATGGGTTGCAGCTGGAAGGTCATCCGCTGTGTAAAACATAAGCTGGAATAAGTTTGCGGTTCATTCCGCTGTGGTGACCCCTGTTAAATAAGGGAGTAAGCCGAAAGAGAATGAATGAATGAATGAATGAATGAGTGTAAACCTGATATGCAGAGATATTCTACTAAGGTGTGGGGCTAAAGATAATAGAAAAAATAAAAAAAATCTATGCATCCTCATAAAAGGACACCTCTTTGCTAAATATATATTGCATACTATTATCACAATGATGATGTTAGAAATGAAAGTTTTTTTATAGTCTTGAGAGTGAATATACTCTATACCAAATGTGCCCAACCCTATTCCTGGAGATCTGCCTTCCTGCAGAGTTCAGCTCCAACACACCTGTCTTTAATCACCAAGCGCTCCAGGGTTGAGACTAAATTCAGCAGAAAGGTAAATCTCCAGAAACAGGGATGGGCACCCCTGACCTACACATTTCACAGTTAAAAAATAAAATGTGCATTTAATTATGGATTATTTTAGTCTAGTCCCATTTCAAGTTAAAATTGTTTATGGACTTGCTTTAGTTAACACGTTTATCTTTCCTTTTTTATATGATTGATGCCGCATTCAGTGCTTCTTTCGGTTTCTTCCTCAAGAGTGAACAAAATGCATTCAGTAAAATACAGTGCTGTAATGTACAATAAACCTCTGTTATACTGCTGTGGAATTACTCGTTTCAAGTTTTTGGGATTATTTATGACCTGCTGAAAGTCGTTTGTTAATTTGTAAGTTTTAATAATTTAATATTTGGTGCATGAACTGTGAAGAGAATAATGACACCTTGTACACAGTTTTAATATATTTATATATACAGTTGAAGTCTTCTTTTAATTTTTTTTTCTATTTTAAATATTTCCCAATTGATGTTGAACAGATTGAGGAAATGTTCACAGTGTGTCTGATAATATTTGTTCTTCTGGAGAAAGTCTGATTTGTTTTATTTCGGCTAGAATAAAAGCAGTTTTACATTGTTTTAAACACCATTTTGAAGTCAATATTATTAGCCCCTTTACGCTATATATTGTTTTCAATAGTCTCCAGAACAAAACCACAGTTATACAATGACTTTCCTAATTACCCTAACTTTACCCTAATTACCCTAGTGAAGCCTTTACATGTCACTTTAAGCTGTATAGAAGTGTCTTGAAGAATATCTAGTCTAATATTATTTACTGTCATCATGACAAAGATAAAATACATCAGTTATTAGAGATGAGTTATTAACACTATTATGATTAATATTGTGTTGGAGAAGTCTGCTCTCTGCTAAACAGAAATTGGGGATGAAAATAAACAGGGGGCGAATAATTCTGACTTCAACTGTATATACACAAGCTTTAAAATGCTAAATTGGTGTTGTAACCCGACAATGGATCAAATATGTACAAACCCAACCATTGCATTTAAAAATGTAATTAAAATGAAATTAAAAAGTTACAACAACGCAGCATTTTTAAGAGTGTAGAGAGATTTTACTTGATATAGTTATATGTATATTTCATTCAGTTACAGTCAGAGGTGCCAAATTTAGGGTGATTCAGTTTCTGGCAGATCTTTTGTTGTTTTGATACACAGCTTGTACAGATGATGATGATAAAGCTGAAGGAATTGCCAGAAGTACATCTAAGGACAAAATAACCATCAACATGTAAATCAATTAAACTTTGTTTTTGTTATATTTCAATGAGTAAAATTGTTTTAGTTTTATAGTTTTAGTTTAGTTAACTGTTATAACTGCTTAACAAATCAACCGAGACTTATAAACAAGTTTGAGTGAGGATCAGAGAGAGCCTGTGTGAGAGAAAAACATTTCATTCATCATCTGCTGAAATTGATTTCACTTTTAAACTACATGTACTATAAATACTAATTTCACAGTATTAATGAGAAAGTCTTCAGGCTTGTATTTTAGGAATTGATCACCCCAAACATGATTAAATGACATGTAATGATAGAGCCAGATTCTGTAATACAAGACAAATAATCCTGGACGTGTTG
This sequence comes from Danio rerio, assembly GCF_049306965.1. Classification (NCBI taxonomy): domain Eukaryota; kingdom Metazoa; phylum Chordata; class Actinopteri; order Cypriniformes; family Danionidae; genus Danio; species Danio rerio. Next base: position 434,296 of record NC_133200.1, on the reverse strand, counting down.
AAACTGTCAGGAAACACGCAGAATCACATTCTAGAGTTTCAGTCTTTCACGCATGAAGTGTTTTCCCCTTGAAATGTTGGATGCAAAATATTATTGAATGGATGAATGCTTCAAAACTGACTCACTCTTGTTTGCTGGATGTACACATGATTTCAAACACAGCAGAGTGTTTTCTGACTTTATTTCATTGCATTTCATCACCACGGTTACACAAAATGTAAATACACCAATAATGATCTAATATCTAACATATAAATAAACTTTACCATCAGTCTCTGTGCATGGGATTAATTCATTCTTCAATATGCATTTATTACAACAACATAGTTTTATACCTGTCTATGTCTAAAAACAAAGTATTCCAGGTTTATTTCAAAATGTGCTCACTTAAAACAGTTGGGTCAATAATAACCCATCAAGTAACCCAATGATGGCTTGTTTTGGTACCGACCTGCTGTTGGGTTATTAATCCAAGCCAAAGTTGTTAAGGTTAACCCAACAATTTTGGTTACAAAAATAACTAATTTGTTGGGTTATTTTGCCAAAAAGTGGTTTAACCACTAATATCTCAAATATAATTTCCTCAACAACAACAAAAAAATAAATAAAAATTATTTCACTGTACTTACGCGGTACTTTTCATGCTGAATATCTGGTTGTTACCCCCTTATTACCCAAGCATTACAGTTTGTTCCCTTATACCTACGTAAATGTTATTTATACTTACACTATACTTACAGAAAAGTACACCGTATTTCACTGTACTTACGCGGTACTTTTAGTGATGAATATCTGGTTGTTACCCCCTTTTTACACAAGCATTACAGGTTGTTCCCTTATACCTACACATACGTTCATTATACTTACACAGTACGTACAGAAAAGTACACTGTAATTTCACTGTACTTACGCGGTACTTTGCGGGTTGTAAAAGAAAGCGTTACCAGAAAGTGCTTTTATCCGTTTATAGCTATGAAGTGTTGCGTTGCATCATTAAATTAAGAGTGCTGGTGGAACGGATATAAAAAACAAGACAGGGAGAGGCAGTTTAATAAAAAGCAACGACAATTGCAGATAGCAGGCAGTAAAGGAAAAACTAATAAATTAATGGCAAATTAGATGGGATAATAGTAATACTGGAAGATGGCACTATAGTATTATACAGACAGTAGGGACAACACTAAATCAAGGAAGAAATAGGAAGGAAGAGGTGTGGTTATCAAGATTAAGATTGGGACACACAGGGTTAAATGCAACACTTGCGTTAATGGGTTTACATGAGGATGGGAAATGTGATGTATGTGGTGTAACTGAAAATGTAGATCATGCATTATTTATATGTAGCAAGTATAATAAACATCGCGATATGTTATTCAGTCAGTGTGGGGAAGATAAAACAATATATAAAATTATTCTAGGAAAAGGTATAATAGATTGGCAAGTATATAGAGCGTTTATTAGGTATATCGAGCATTCGGGTTTAGGTTATAGATTATAGTCTAATATTTATGGGTGAGAGTATACTCAATCATTGTCATGAAGGCCCTTTATGTTAGAGGAGCTGAACACGCAGCGCTGACATGAGTATGTGGTCTAGATGCAAAGATTGGAGAATATGAAACATCCAAGTTTTTTTTTTTTTTTTTTTTTTTTTTTTTTTTTTTTTGTGTCCCTTTCCCTCCCTCCTCGTTTCTTTCTGTTGCCCTTTCTAATATTCAGACCCATCATCGGAGTAAGATTCTGTACAGTAGGTGGCGATAATGCTTTTTAATGGGTTAGTCGCCATAAAACAGAAAGAAGAAGAAGATAGCAGGCAGTAATCGGCCCGAGCTCGGCTGCCCTCCGGTGCCTCCGGCTCCGACTCGGCATCGGCGAGTGTTATCCGGGCCGAGTGCGGCCCGCAGCTCGCTCGCGCACATGCGGTTGTGATGCGGCTGTAAAGCACTGGCCCGATTCCGGTCAACCATATCCGGCCCGAGTCTGTCTGTAGAGTCCTGGCCGCTTCTGGCAAGGACTCGGCTGATGGCAACCGATTAAGTTCTTATTTTATCTAGTAATCTGTTAGCTCCACGTTTAATGATAATTTGAGAAAATATTCATGGTACGATAGCAAAAAAAAAAGAATATTTAGTGTGGATGGTCGCAATGTTTAGACGCAAACAAAACAATATTATTTATAAATAGGTTATACATGTCATCTAGAGAAAAACTATGTAAAATTCGCTTATTTTTGAGATAGCACGCTCCTGTGCTGACTGTTTTTTTATAGAGCAGAAGTTGGTTTCATAATAAACACATGCGTGACTAAACTCATGATCCAAACTCCAATCCAGACGGTGGCGGTAATGCTCCAAAAAGCTGGTTGTCAACCACCATGGCACGAAGATCACAAGAAGAAAAAGTTTGGTTTTTCAAACATTTCACGTGGAGTCCGGTCAGAAAGGTAAGCTTTTTACTGCTTGTGTACTGTATAATTAGCGAATTTAGAGCTTAAAACATTTCCACGGTGTTTGGTTGTAACAGCGTTTAGTAATTTAAAACAGTTTGATACGAAATGTAATTTGCTTTAAGAAACACGACTGGAGCTAATGTATGCTAACGCTAACAGTTACAAACAGCCTGAAAGTTCATTTTCCTTTAACACAATGTTAGATTGTAACGTGTGTAGTAACTGAAAACTATTTTAATTATTTTAAAGAAACATGAAACGAATTTGTGTGTATGCTAACTTTGCGTTAAAGAAAGTTTCTGTAGACGAATCCATTAACTAACTTGGCAAAACGTGTTTTTTTCCTGATTTAACATTATAAAGTACCGTGGATGTTGAAAAAAATCATTGTACAGGCGTATACTTATCCAACAGTATTAATTCTGTGATTATGTGTAAATAAAAACTAATCGTTTTGGATTAATAAAATATTATTGTTTATCTTGTTTATGCAGTTAGTCACGAAAAATGATGGAAACTCGACTGTTTACTATTCTCTTTAAATTATCCAAGAGAAATATATTACTATGCACTTTAATTCATATGTGTTAGCCTATGTGAATCAATTATATCTTTTGTTCAAGCTGTAATGGTCAGTTAATGTAAAACTGAACGTCTTAAAGCAGATTTTGATGTTTTTTTTTGTTTGTTTTTTATGTTATTGACAGTGATAAATTCTGATTTAAATGAATGGGTAACAATATTTGTTGGTTAAGTCTTATTGTTCTTGTTTAACAAAGGTTAGTGAGATCATTTTGCAGTACATCACGACCAAAGAAGTCAATGGCACACTCTTTTGAACGTGAATAGGCATGTTATAGTTGTGTGCTAAAAGTCCATTATAAGCTGTAAACTGCTGATACATGTTCAACATAGATTGAGCTTATCAGACTTTACATTACTAATTGCTTCACAAACAGCTGAAATGGTTTATTGTTATTGGCTATCATCATCAAACATTTTTCACAATGGTAGGTTAATCTTCATGGGTACAGAATAATGCATGTCCTTGACCATCTTACAAATCTATGTCTCAGATTCATAAGGCTGTCACTCTGCATGAATCTCCGAATAAATCTTGTGCAACCTTCTGTGTACTGATTATTTACACTATAGGTATTATATGCATTAATTAACTTTGATAGTATTTCAGGATTTGAACTTTTCTTTACGAGAGGTTAACAACAATGTGATGTTTCATTATAGATGCATATGAGGTAGCTCGACTCAAACATCCACACGCAACTGTGATTTCTGACTGGTAGACAGATGAGGATGATGATCGCCTGTCATACATCTCAAGACAGAACAGGTTTGTTTGCAATTATTTTAAACACGTACTGTCAACATTATGTCATTGATCTATTACAACCTGTGAGTTTTGCCCTGGCACTATACTAAAGTGATGTTTTGTTTTGTAAATGTATCTGATTAAGGGACAGTATGGACACATCTATACCATGATGAAGAAAAATTACTTGGAACAAAGAGGCTGGATAAAAGGCAGGTATGAAGATTTCAGAAATCAATGCAGCACCACAAGTACCATCACCATCAATGACTATGGCAGAAATCTTAAGACCACCATCAAGTTGCACAGATACTGTACATTCCAGTACACCAGGCGTGTCCAAACTACGGCCCGCGAGGCTTTTTATAAATATCAATAGAATCTGGCCCGCTATACAAAAATGAACGTAATTCAATAAATAACCACCGGGTGTCGCTATTACATGCATTCAATTAAGCAGCAGTTCTTGTTATGATCTATCTATCTATCTATCTATCTATCTATCTATCTATCTATCCATCTATCCGTCTATCTATCTATCTGTCTGTCTGTCTGTCTGTCTGTCTGTCTGTCTGTCTATCTATCTACACACAGTTGAAGTCTGAATTATTAGCCCCTCATTGATTTATTTAATCTTTTTTAAATATTTCCCAAATGATGTTTAACAGAGCAAGAACATTTTTACAGTATGTCTGATAATATTTTTTCTTTTGGAGAAAGACTTATGTTTTATTTCGGCTAGAATAAAAAGCGGTTGAATTTTTTTTATGAACCATTTTAAGGTCAAAATTATTAGCCCCTTAAGTCTTCAGAACAAACCATTGTTATAAAATAACTTGCCTAATTACCTTAACTTGACTAGTTAACTTGATTAACCTAATTAAGCCTTTAAATGTCACTTTAAGCTGTATAGAAGTGTCTTAAAAATATCTAGTCAAATATTATTTACTGTCATCATGGCAAAGATAAAATAAATCAGTTATTAGAAATGAGTTACTAAAACTAATATGTTTAGAAATGTGTGGAAAAAATGTTTAACTCTCCGTTAAACAGAAATTGGGGAAAAAATAAACGGTGGCTAATAATTTAGGGGGGCTAACAATTCTGACTTCAACTGTATATATGTGTATATATATATATATATATATATATATATATATATATATATATATATATATATATATATATATATATATATATATATACACGCGTGTCTGTGTGATGTATGTAAAATTTGGCCCGCGACAACGTTTGTTTTTTTGCATCTGGCCCTCGGCCCAAAAAGTTTGGACACTCCTGCAGTACACCTATGAACATTTACAGTCTTTGTTCTAGTGCAGTTTGAGATCAAGACAGAACTTATTGCATCTCGTGATGTCTTTGTAAGAATTGAAGACATCACTAAATTTGTTAAGGTTTAATGCAGCTAGAAAGTAAAGATCAACTAGAGAATATCAGCAGTGTCTAACCCACTGTTGTATTTACAGAAGTTGTATGAGAATAAGCTACAGGTTGATTTATATTAATCTGTTATTTTTCTTTTTTAGCACGACTGACTGAAGTTTTAAAATCATGCAACGTCATAAAGCAGCAGCTGGGCCTGATTCTCACAAAACCAAAACAGACGTGATGAAATTCCAGATGTAAACACATTTGACCTTCCTTTGGCCAATTTGATTTGGAAAAGCTTGAAAATCAACTAAAGGAGCAGCCTGAACAAATGAAGAAACTGGTAAGTTCAAGCTCTTGCTAATTTCAAAGTGTTTTAAGTTTATTTGTTTTTTTTATAGTTTTTTTTTTTTTTGCTTCGTAGGTAGCCTACTTTTTTCCTAATTTTTTCTTTTTTTTTACATTAGTACTTGTTCACTACTAATTATCTGTTTATCTTTTAATCACAGATGGAGTGAGGACAAATGTCCATACCACGCCACTGATAAAGAAGTGGAAAAATGCATTACAAGGTAGCTACAACTTGCCCCTGACAGGGATGGAGGAAGAAAGAAGAGAAAGCTAATGTGTCAAATGTCTAAATCACTATTTTGTTTTATTTTTTAAACAACATTTTATGTGTATTAGGATGTTCCCTGATACTTGAACAATTTGGTTCTTTCATTTGCATCTATATATATATATGTATATGTGTATATATATATGTGTGTGTGTGTATATATGTATGGTATGTATGTATGTATGTATGTGTGTGCGCCAAATTCTGAAGAAACATCTTGATACATTTTTAATAAACCTAATACAAATAAAATTATAAATATAAAATTGCACAAGACGTGTATATATATGAAATGTATAATCATCTCACTCATGTCTTGCTGTTTGTGCAATTGATTTTGTTCAAGTTTATTTAAAAAAAAAGTTTGACTTTATACTTCTGCAATTATTTATATATATATATATATATATATATATATATATATATATATATATATATATACATATATATATATTTGTTTGTTTATTATTATTTTAATGTTTTATTAAAAAATGTTTTAAGATGTTTCTTCAGAATTCTGCAGTACTTTTTACAAGTTTGACTTGGATATTTTACGGATTGTCATTGGTATTTTTAAGATGTTTCTTGCTAAATCTTAAATTGGTTTCTATATTTAGGTTTATATAAAATTTAGCTGTTTTTTACAAATTTTTAATTCAAGTCTATTGGGAAAACAGGGTTGTTTAAAAAACATCTGTGTTTGTGTGTAATTTTTAGATTTTTTGTTTAAATCTTTCTGTGTGTCTTTATTGTGTTGTTTTATTGTTGTTTTTATATTGATATTCTTGTGCACTACAAAATTATTTATAAAATTTTAGTACTATTTTTTTCATGCAATCAATAAACGTTTAACATTTATTTATTTTGTCATTTGTCTGATTATTTTCGTTACAGAATATGTATGCAGTTTGCACTTTATTCAAAGGTTAAACGCAGTGCTTACACTTTGTGTTTACATTATAGCCTGTGTTTGCTGTTATATAAATTCAAATGGTTGTAATACCCTATATCAAGTACCAATGTAATACCAAAAGGTTTTATAAGGTGTATAAATATGGAGTCGCGCCAGCTCCGGGCCGCAGCGCACATTACCCTCGCGCCGATTCCGGCGCGGATGCGCAGCGTCGGCTCGCTTACGGCCGCCGCATCTGGCCCGCTTGATTCGGGCCGGAATCGGGCAGTGAGTCCACAGGCATCCGGCCCGAGTCCGGCAGCCGAAGTTGGGCCGAGGGGTTAGTCTCCGGCAGGCGACAATCTAGCCGGAACTGGCCCGAGTGTATTTTGCTATCTACTAAAATAAACTTTATAACACAAAAACAACATTACGTATGCATTTAAATTAATTTAACTCAACTATTCGGTTACATAAATAACCCAGCGTTTTTTACGTGTGTATAATGTGTTGGTGGAGTTTTCTGCAGAGCATCATGTAGTTCTGCGTGAATTCCACAACAAAACGGGTCGGTTAAACATACATCAGTCAACAGTTTAATAAATGATTTTAGTTAAATTCTAGAATTTTATTTAGATTATATTTTGAGTAGGCTTAATATTATTATTATTATTATAAAATATGATTGTGTAGGCTACTCTGCCTTGCTCTCTACAGCTTGAAACTGCCTGAAACCGCGAAACCAGGAAATGTGAAAATTCAGCAGGTGGGGGGTGTTTTTTTCCTTGTATGTGTTTTGCTCAACAGGCGGATTTACTGCGTCACTTCCTCTGCTGCCAGTCAGTTCGTGTTACTGTGCTTTTAAGATATTTCGAGTAAAACTCAATCGCATCAATGAGTTCTCAAATCAGTCCAGCGGATATTACAGCACAGAAGACAGAAATTACAGAATCTGTGCCATCATCATCATCATCATCATCAGCGGAGGAATTAAAGATCAGTGCAGATGAAAAGAGAAAGAAAAGAAAACGAGATCCAGAAGACGAAGAACTCAATAAAAACAGCCGAGATGAAGAGGAAAAACCAAAACTACAGCCCGAGGAAGAGGAAGAACTGAATAAAAACAGCAGAGATGAAGAGGAAAAACCAAAACTACAGCCCGAGGAAGATGAAGAACTGAATAAAAACAGCAGAGATGAAGAGGAAAAACCAAAACTACAGCCCGAGGAAGATGAAGAACTGAATAAAAACAGCAGAGATGAAGAGGAAAAACCAAAACTACAGCCCGAGGAAGAGGAAGAACTGAATAAAAACAGCAGAGATGAAGAGGAAAAACCAAAACTACAGCCCGAGGAAGATGAAGAACTCAATAAAAACAGCAGAGATGAAGAGGAAAAACCAAAACTACAGCCCGAGGAAGATGAAGAACTCAATAAAAACAGCAGAGATGAAGAGGAAAAACCAAAACTACAGCCAGAGGAAGATGAAGAACTGAATAAAAACAGCAGAGATGAAGAGGAAAAACCAAAACTACAGCCCGAGGAAGATGAAGAACTCAATAAAAACAGCAGAGATGAAGAGGAAAAGGGAGAACAGCATCCAGATGAAAAGGAAGATCTGAAAGAAAAGTTATCAATAACTGAAATTATTTCATGTATGTATCTGTAATTTATTTAAAAAATAGAAAACTGATTTACGCAATATCAAAGTTTCTTTAAATCTGCAAAATGAGTTAATGTGCATGTTGTGTTTCAGACTCAAAAAGATGGAAAGGCACAATAAAGAGAGGTAAGACCTATTTGACAAGGGCGTAGCTTTGCTTTTGATGTTGGTGAGGATGTAATGCTTTGAAATATTGAGTTACTCCCCAAAGATCTTTTTATGGCAAGTAATGTGTTTCATTACTTTTGCGTTACTTTTTCTGACTTACTGAGGCTTGATCTCTGCAGTCAACAACACTATAACCTTCATTTACTGTAAAAATCAGTCATAATAATAAAGAATAATGTCATCTAATGAAAGCTTCCTGAGGCAGAGCTCTACATGCCATGTACAGATTAATGACAGCGTAAAGCGGTGTGTTTGCTGTTTTTAGTCTCATTAGTGCAGTAAATCAGTGTGCACTGAGACTATAACACCTTTTTCCTTTTCTCCATGTGTTCAGAATAACGAGAATACTTCCAGCTTTGTAGTAATGTAAGCCAAAGCCATCCTGCTTTCTGTCTGCCGTCTCTAATGGATTCAGTGTGACCTCGCTCAATTAAATTCAGCTATTTTTTTAAGTTATTTTTTTTAAAGGAACTCAAATATTATTACTATTTTTTAATGTAGGCTGATGTCTTACTTTACTTGTTACTTAGAAAAATCATATTATTATGCAACTCATAGTACTTGATGCGGTTGCCCAAACACTAGAGGCGTGCGATGCAATAACATTGTGTCTTGACTGCTGCTGTTTTATTTTAATCATTAATGACAGTTGACTGAGCATTTGCATTATTATTATGGGATATTTCAATAATCTGTGGCTATTGATACTCTGATCAAGCTAATTCTACGCCCTTGCTATTTGAAATAACCGATCCTTCATTTAAGGGGACTTTATTTATATTTAATAAATGCCGCCTTGATGAACAAAATAATTTAATAAAAGAATTCTAATCAAATTTTTAATAAAATAATAAATAAACTGACCCCAAACTTTTGATTGGTGGTGTAGATCAGTGGGTTAGTTTATTAAAATAATTTAATAAAAGAATTCTAATCAAATTTTTAATAAAATAATAAACAAACTGACCCCAAACTTTTGATTGGTGGTGTAGATCAGTGGGTTAGTTTATTAAAATAATTTAATAAAAGAATTCTAATCAAATTTTTAATAAAATAATAAACAAACTGACCCCAAACTTTTGATTGGTGGTGTAGATCAGTGGGTTAGTTTATTAAAATAATTTAATGTGCATGTTGAATATAATAGACATTTGTTGATTGGCTGTGCCTTACCCTGGATGTTGTTCACCCTCTGCCTATGCATATCCATCTTATTTCTGTGTTGTTTTATGTGGCTTTACAGTCAGTTGCCTATTGGAATTATTTCCTACAATTATCAGATGATTTGGGGTGCTGTGTGCACTTAATTGTGCTCGCAAACCATTTACATGACCTCCATTTCCCAGCTGAGTGAAATGTACTTGTATACCATCTCTATAACTGTATTTATTTTATTTAAGATCATTTATAATGTTTTTTAGAGCTGTAAAGCACTCCAGAATCTGCCAGATGATTAGTAGCCCTTATTTGGTCACCGCCGGTGGTTGCTATGACACGCGAACAAAACAACAAAGTTTGGCCACGCCTCCCCATGGGTGACGTCACTGAAACTACGTATATGTCAGTCCATGCTTCGAATGCCAAAAGATTTTCTGGAGGACTCTGAGTTCGACTGAGCTGAATTGAAAGCAAACGAAACAACTTGACAGAGACATAGCCTACTCCTTTAAAACTCACATAAACTGATTTAAAATGACTTCAAACAAGAAATTGAAGAACATGACTGTTAAAGATCGGAAACGTAAAGTCTGTGATGAAAATGAAGAAGGTAAGTCAAGTAGTTCACTATAATAAAGGCTAATATACTAAAGGCACTTTGGGTAGTATATTATGTTTACTCTGTCAGACTGGGACTTTATTCTGCTCCTCATGATGTTCTTGTTTTTCATAGTTGGCCACATTCGACTGGTCTTCTCAGGAGAACTGTTGGAGGATGAATACACACTTGGTTGTTATTACATTTACTCCAAATGCAGCATTTCTAAGGCTTCGCGCTTATATGTTGGAAGTAAGTAAACCCTGTTTAACCATAAACCTGTTAATGTGACGCATGAGGAAGAATAAAAAGTATGTGTGTTGTGTTGTTAAGGTATTCATTTTTGTGGTCACCAAAAAAATACCTTCATCAGTTTCAACTGGTATTACCAGAATACTCTTGACAAACACTTTCTGATGCCAACAGAATGAGCTTTTATTTCAGTGGATGTAAATTTTCACGTTCTGTGTTTTAAGTATATTATAAGAAAGCAGCTTAGCGTGGTTTAACATATCTTAACACCAACCGAAACCCAAATTTCTGTCAAACTTTACTTGTTATTAACACTAACTATTGTCAAAAGAACAGTAAACAAAGATAAAGTGAACAATATCACGTTAAGTGTTTTCCTAAACCCACCTGGAAAAAACTAAATATCTGAAAATTACTAAAAATTGAGTTATGTTTTTAGTCACACACAAACACACATCCACACATACAATTACCTTAAGGTGACTAGGGAATAGGACCATACATTTGGAGTGTGAGAACAGCCAAACAAGGGCACAGAATGGTCTAAAAGGCAGTCATTTATTTACAAAGAAAGCAAAAATAACTCAACTCAACACAACTTAACAGAAAAAAAAAATCAACATGGAAATAATTAGTAATGCTACTACTAATAATAATAATATTAATGATAAGGGAAGAAAAGATAACAACAGTGGTACCTAAATCAAAGAAATCAGCAAAACCAACACATTTAACTATAATTGAAACCCAAACTCTTCCTAACTTAATAATAATGAGAAACAGAGACATGACAGCTTTAAGGTATGCAACACCTGTAAAGTACACTACTCTCACTGAAAACTATAAATATATAAAATGCACACACTCCCTCACTAATGTGCCTAACACAGAATTGCTATGTGCACATTGTGCCTCATATCTAGCTTACCTACCCTAATGCCCTGGAGGGTATTCCAGAAAGCAGGTTATGTGACATTTTTAAAATTTAAAAGCTGGACAAGGAAATGCTTGGATGGTTATAAAACGTACACAAAAGGATGTTAAAGTTGTGTTCAATAATGCATTAATAAAAGAGGAGAGGACAGCATGTGTAATTTAATAAACTCAAACATTTACTCTCATTTGTTTACTTTGTCTTTCCTTATCTTGACTTTCCATGGTAACTCGTGAATGCAGCGGTCCACTAATATTGCCTTCAGGTAATCGGTGTGCGCTGTTATTAACTTGCGGTTATCTTTATGAGGTTGATTAAGCGAACTCTTCTCAGGTGTTTTAGAACCGACATACTCATGGTATGCAGGTTTTGGATTAATCAACCAAGAGTTCAGGGTTTAGAAGATGGTAAATTAACCCAGCTTTCTGGAATACTCCCTTGTTTGGAGCATAACAAACCTTGGTGTGTGTGTGTGTGTGTGTGTGTGTGTGTGTGTGTGTGTTCAGTGTGTTTGCCTTCTGTTTTTATTATGTTCAGTTTCAGACAGCTTCAGACATTTCTCTGGTCATCTGACAGATGTTTTGTTGTCATTCTCTCTTTCAGAAACAGATCCGGATTCAGATGAAGGTAGTCCAATCCCCAGAAGTACATCTATGGAACTACTGATTCCATTGAAGAAACCAGAATCAGAAGTTTCTTTTCTAGAATAAGCAGGGATTGATTGTTATATGACTATATAAGGGAAACGCTGCATCAGGAGAGCCGACGTTTTGTGTGAACTTTAAATTCTACTTTTAAAAGAATTTAATTGCTCAGTTTTTTCCCCTTTATATTTTGTTCTGTTGTTTTTTTTTTTATTTGTTCATTTTCATTATTGTACGTTGTTTGCCATTTAAAGTTGGCACAAAGCTGTTTCTTTGTGGTCTGAAAGTTATACCCGAGTATGGAGGGAGGAGAAGGTTTGGGTACAGTAAGCTCTGTCCTGTGCAATTCATTTAAAGTTTATTTTTATAGCATTTTTTACAATCATGATTATTTCAAAACAGCTTTAAAAATGGTACACATTATTGCATTACAATCAAATATATGTTATTATATACAGACAAAATTAAACTGCAGTTTAATTGCATAAACGTGATGTTTATTTGTACATGTTTACTGAAGTGTATTTGTGTATTAAATGTGTGTGTTGTCCTGGAAGTCCTTGATGTCCCCAATTTCTGTTTAACAGAGATATTTTCTCAACACATTTCTGCACATAATAGTGTTAATACCTCATCTCTAATAACTGATTTATTTTCTCTTTGCCATGATGACAGTAAATAATATTAGACTAGATATTCTTCAAGACACTTCTATACAGCTTAAAGTGACATGTAAAGGCTTCACTAGGGTAATTAGGGTAAAGTTAGGGTAATTAGGCAAGTCATTGTATAACAGTGGTTTGTTCTGGAGACAATCCAACACTAATATTGCTGAAGGGGCCAATAATATTGACCTTAAAATCGGTTTAAAACAATAAAAACTGCTTTTATTCTCGCTGAAATAAAACAAATCAGACTTTCTCCAGAAGAACAAATATTATCAGACATACTGTGAACATTTCCTCAATCTGTTCAACATCATCTGGGAAATATTTAAAATAGAATAAATACAGGAGAGCAAATACTTTTGACTTCAACTATATGTATAAACTCTTTAAAAAGCTGGGTTGTTGTATCCCAACATATGGACAATTTAATGAGCTATTTCTTAAAAAAAAAAAAAAAAGTTAACAATCCAGCGTTTTTTAGTGTGTAGAGAGATTTCTATTTGATATTTTTATAACAATAAATTACTGTCAGAACCAGAGGTAGGCCAAAAAAAGGTCAATCAGCTTCTGGCCGATCTCTTGCTGTTTTGACTGAAAAGCGAAAGTGAAAGCAAAACTGCATCAACCAACGCCATCATATGTGTCCATTTCCCCGTGTTGAAGATGAGCTGCAGGGTGTTTGTTCGCACAATTGCCGGCCAGTTGTTGACAGTAAACGTGGAGACAGAAGATGAGCTGATGAACATGACCGTGGAGAAGCTGCTAAAGAGATTACTGACCGAAGACAAGCGTGAGTCTCAGTTTCTCAATATAAAACATGACCGAATATAAAGAGCAGAAGCATCATCATGCATGTTAATTACACCACAGTATATTTTACCATATCAAGATGAGGATAATTAATGACAGCAGATGACTCTTAATGAGGAAACCGTGCATGCAACAACCTCTAAATAAAATGCAATATTAAAATTAGCTCGTGTGTGTGTGTGTGTGTGTGTGTGTGTGTGTGCGTGCGTGTGTGTGTGTGTGTGTGTGTGTGTTCAGTAATCACATTTGTGTGATTTTAGGCTCATTTCATTGCTTTTAAAGTGAAAACACTCATTTTAGAAGACATTTTCAGGTTTTGCATCTTCATTGAATGCACTGATATGTGTTTTCTCTTGTTGTGTTCATGCAGTTTCATTAGTTCCCTTGTCCAGAGTCTCATATAATGGTAAGAAACTGCAGTTTGACCACACACTCGGCTCGTATGGCATCAAACATGAAGAGACGGTCTACTGGATTTTACCATTATATGCAGGAGGTAAAACAACATCTTTAATGTGCATTAATATTCATAAAACTCCTATTATTTGACATGCGAGAGCTGTCACACAGACAAATGCAGCTTCTCAATGTGTTTAAGAAAACTGACTGAATTCTGCTGTTGTGTTCATCTCATTGTTTATACACGCTTCTGTTCAAACGTCTAATGGTGAGATGTTTTTGAAAGAAGTCAAAAGGCTCCATTTATTTAATCAAAATGCAGTAAAATAGTGATAAATCATGCTGAATTAAAGTGATTATTTTGTGTTTGAGTTTATTGTCAAGCGTGATTTATATGTGTCAGGTAAAGCTGTATTTTCAGCATCATTACTCCACTCTGGTGTTCAATATTTCCTTCAGAAATCACAGGATTTGATGATTAGGACACATTTATGATTATTATTGTTGAAAATATGAGAATAAGAGCAGCATTCATTGTAAATAAAACATTTTATAGCATAATACATGTCTTTGCTGACACTTTAAATCAATATAAAGTGTCCTAGATGAGCAATAGGGTTCATTTCTTTCCAAAGCTGACCTCAAACCTTTGAACGGTGGTGTATAATATTTCCAAACTGATCAAATTCATATCCAAGCTGAACTTCTGGACTCAGGCAAACAGATTCAGCACAGGCTTTTGTTGTCACTGATTTATGATTATTGTTTTGTTGAATATATGATCTCTCCCAGGTCCAGGTTTGCCTCCAGATGAAGATAAACGCGTCCCCAGGACTCAATCAATGGAAAAATTAGCACTGATGCAGCAAACGGAACCAGAGTCCAATAAATCATGCCGGATACTGTAGTTCAGTGATCACACACATGATCCTCTGTGTTGGCCAGCAGGTGGTGCTGTTAAACTGTGTATAACCGAGTGTTCATTTATTCCCCTTCGGCTTGGTCCCTTTATTCATCAGGGGTCACCACAGTGGAATGAACTGCCAACTATTCCTGAATATATTTTACACAGCGGTTGCCCAGTGATGGGAAACACCCATGCACTACGGCCAGTGTAGTTGATCAGTTCCCCTATAGCGCATGTGTTTGGACTGTGAGGGAAACCGGAGCACCCGGAGGAAACCCACGCCAACACGGGGAGAACATGCAAACTCCACACAGAAACACCAACTGACCCAGCCGAGACTCAAACCAGAGACCTAAGTGCTGTGAGGCCACAGTGCTAACTATTGAGCCACCATATCGCCCTATAAGCGAGGGTTGTGTTCTCCAATTTCAATTTCAATTATATTATTGAGTACTTGCATACTGTGTCGTGTGTTTCCACTGTGACCTTTTTTAAATGTTGTGTTAATGCTGTTGTATTTGCAATAAATTTATTTTTTTTTAAATTAAAGAACTACATGCATAATGTTTTATTCAGTTAATTAAAACTAAATCTTTATTGTATAATCTTGTTGAAAATGAAATGATGGCTTTGTTGTTGATTTGAGTTATTTTCAGCTTATCCAAAGAGTACATTGAGATTTGATGAAATCAAAAAAGTTATTTTTTATTGTAAATAGCTTAAAAAATGCATCCATAATCCAGATTTCAAACACTTTATTTAATGTATTATTGAAACTTATTAACTTTACTGAAGATATAAACACGTCTGTATGTACTAGTAAATAAACGGAATGCCTGCTCCGAGACCAACAAGCTCTGTACGTACAGTCAGAAAGAAAAACAGCCACATATAGAATAAGTAAATAAATAAATGTGATGTTAAAACATTTTTCATTATATAAGCGCTTAACTTTAACCTCTGATGGCAGGTGTTCATACATATTTACACAAAATATCACATATGGACTCTGAGCGTCAAATGCGCCGCCATATTTGTACAGGGCTTCCAGGACAAATGTCATTCAGCCGCACTGGTCAAGAAGAAAGCCAATGTGAAGATGTTGGACTTTAGCGCTGTATACTGGTGCAAAACAAAGAAAACAAAGCTTAAAGGCAGAACATTTCATTGGGAAGGTTTAGTTTTTTACGTTTTTGTATGTTATGAACTTTTGTGCTCAACAGGTAACGTTATTGATGATAATACTCTTACTGCACTTACCATAAGGCAAAGGAGCAGTAACGTGCTCTAACTCGTCTTATGCAAGTTTTGTTGAGTAAAACAATGTAAATGAAATATGACAACGTTCATCACGGAGATTCCCTGTACTAAAATGGCGGCTCTATGGACGCATTCCTTCCAATGGACAACAACAGGATAGGCGACATCTAACGTATATATTTATGGGCGGAGATAAGTGGTCATGTGATCATATGCTCCCGGAAGTTAGTGATGAATATTCATGAGCGCGCCTCCGCCATAGTATCTGCTGAAGGCCGCAGGGTTTCTCTCTCCATGGCTGCTCTCTCGGGCATAAAATGCGGCGATATCTCCGTGTTTTGTTCGTCTGCACGCTGATAGTTTTCTGCTCGCTTCTCTACATATTTAACCAGCTGGTTTCATCGCTGGAGAGCGCGAATAATCACCAGGCGCGAGCGCAGCGGACACGCGCCGCGGACACGGGTCTGAGGAAGCGCGCACACGATGACAGGTAAACAAACCCTCACAAACCACCACACGACACCTAAACAGATTAAATTAAACTTATAAGTATTAGAATTGTGAGCTCTCAGCTTTATACCAGCTTTCACTGAGCGGACAGTCTGTTTTAATAACAGAACGGAATCTTAACTAATGCTGGATTGTATAGTCGTGTGTGCAGTAGATGTTTCTTTCAGGCTGTTGTGTGATTGTAACTGATGTTTGAAATGAGTTACTGGTCATTGAACTACTAATCCTGTCACGCTTACGTTAATAAGTAAACTTTAGCTACCTTCTAATTAATATTCATAAGCTTCCTCTATTGTAGTAACCGTTGATTCGCCTGTTTACAAGCGCCCACCTTCCGCTCGGCTTTTCAGCCAATCAGTGACACCTATTTGACGAACGTCAGATTACATAATGGTTTAGGAGCCAGGGGTTATTTAGGTTTATAAAACTATAAGTACACATGCTTTATTTTGATAATTATTCATAATATTTTTAATTTGTTTACCACAGATTGAGTTAGCTGTGATGAACAAATTTTGAGTTAGCTGTGATGAACAAATTTTAGACTAATTTGAATTGATTTACTGTATGCTGTACAATTTAAAATATTATTTGGACTTTTTTTAATAAAAAATAAATAAATACAAATTAAATAAATTAATTAATAATACAAATTTAAATTTAGTTCATAATCTTGTGCTTTACTATTGAATGTAGCATGTTTATTTTGTTTTGTTGTTGTTGTTGTTAACTTATTTTAATATATTACTAATTTATTTATTTAAATTTAAAATTAGTTATTTTTGCGTTTATTGTATTACAGTTTAATTACTTATCACTGTTTGTTTTTGTTTACAACTTTTTTGTCTAACTGTATTTATTTTGATAATTTATCTGATTATGTTTATATTTTAATATGCTTATATATATATATGTTTATTTATTTATTATCAATATATAATCTGTTGTAAACCCTGGCTGGTGCAACAGGTTTTGTCCTGTTGGTTTGAAGCTGTTTTCAGTGACTGTTCACTAAACCATCCTGAATCAATTCACAGTTACACAAGCGTAAATGATTCAGTTCACATTCACACAACTGTTTTGTTTCAGTTCACTTACAAAGCTTTTCTTATTTGGTTCACATTCACACAACTGTTTCGAATCAGTTCATATTCACACAGCCATTCTGAACCAGTTCATATTCACATGGCAATTCTGAATCAGTTCACATTCACACAACTGGTTTGAATCGGTTTACATTCACACAGGTTTTGTCCTGTTGGTTTGAAGAGGTTTTCAGTGACTGAGTCCCGTTTATCTGGAGCTGCAGACAGTGTGTGCGTGAATATGTGTATGCGTGTGTGCTGATGTGGAGCCTGTTTGTCCCCTGTCAGGTGTAAATCAGGGCCCGTCTCTCTCTGGGAGCCGTACTGGAGTATCAGCTCTTCTGTGTGCACAAAACACTGCTTTATGGACTCCACTGTTAGGTACGAGATACAGAGTCAGGCTGTAGAGCTAGAGCTGTGTGTGTGTGTGTTGCAGAACACTCACATCTGTTCGAGATGTCTGGATTAGGGTTGGGCGATATGACAAAAATCTCATCTCATATTACGATAGAGTCACCTCATATCCTGATAATAACCATATATATATATAATTTGTTAATGTAATGTGTGCATGTGTTTGTGTTTGTGTGTGCAGGTCTGAGCCGCAGCGTCTGCAGCCGGTGCAGTTGGCCGTGGTGGCGTGCGGATCCAGACTGCAGGAGACTCTCACCATGATCAAATCCGCCGTCATCTTCAGCCGCAGTGAACTGCACTTCCACATCTTCGCTGAGGAGGATCTGCATGCTGGATTCAGAGACACGGTCAGGGTTCACACTCGCTGAGCTTATCTATCTTCAGCATGTAGAACACAAAGGTGGACATTTGAAGGCAACATGATCTGCCTATACAATTCTTTATTCTTTTCCAAATGTTTCCTCAGTGATGTTTAATGGAGAAAGGACATTTTCACAGTAATTCCTGTAATATTTTTTCTTCTGGTGAAAGTCTTATTTCTGTTAATTTGGCTGGGATAAAAGCAGTTTTACATTTTCTTGAAACCATTTTAAAGTCAATGTTAATGACCCCTTAAAGATTTTCTTCTCAGTTGTGTACAGAATAATCCACTGTTGTCTAAAAAGCTGCCTAATTAGCATATTTAAGTCTCTAAATTACACTGTAAGCTGGATACTAGTTTCTTGCAAAATAACTAGTGTGTGTGTGTTTGTGCGTGTGTGTGATCAGCTGCAGTCATGGCCGCAGAGGGTTCGCTCCAGGTTCAGCTACAGCATTTATCCCATTAGCTTCCCATCAGAGAACGCCAGAGAGTGGAGGAAACTCTTCAAACCCTGCGCTTCACAGAGACTCTTCCTGCCTGTGAGTCACTGAGTCATTCTGAGTCACTTCACATTCACCAAACCGTTCTCAATTAAATCACTGAGTCATTCTGAGTCACTTCACATTCACCAAACCGTTCTCATTTACTTCACTGAGTCATTCTGAATCACTTCATATTCACGGAGTCTTTCTCAATCAGTTCACATTTCCAAAACTTTTCTGTTGACATTCACACAAGCTTACTGATTCACTTCACATTTATACAACTGTTCTGAATCAGTTCATATTCACTGAACCCTTCTGTATCAGATCAAGTTCACTAAACCAGTCTGAATCAATTCACAGTTACACACGCGTAAATGATTCAGTTCGCATTCACACAACTGTTCTGATTCGGTTAAGTTTACATTCAAACAGCCATTCTGAATCATATTACATTCACACAGCCGTTGAGTCAGTTCACATTCACCCAGTCATTCTGAATCAGATTACATTCACACAGCTGTTCAGTCAGTTCACGTTCACACAGCCATTCTGAATCAGTTCAGATTTACTGAGCCATTCTGAATCAGTTCATGTTCACACAGCCGTTAAAGTCAGTTCACATTCACACAACCATTCTGAATCAGGTCACATTCACACAACTGGTTTGAATCAGTTCACAATCAAACAGCCATTCTGAATCAGTTCAGATTTACTGAGCCATTCTGAATCAGTTCACATTCAAACAACTGGTTTGAATTAGTTCACAATCACACAGCCATACTGAATCAGTTCAGATTTGCTGAACCATTCTGAATCAGTTCACATTCACACAAACCATACTGAATCAGTTCACATTCATCAAACCGTTCTGATTCAGCTCATATTCATCAAACCATTCTGAATCACTTCACATTCACACAACTGGTCTGATTCAGTTCAATTTCATCAAGCCGTTCTGATTTAGTTCACATTCACTCAACCATTCTGAATCACTTCACATTCACACACTTATTTTGAATCACTTCACGTTTACTAAACCCTTCTAAATCACGTTAAACTCACACAACTGGTCTGATTCAGTTCATATTTATCAAACTGTTCTGAATCACTTCACATTCGCACAACGAAGGCAGTTGTATAAATGTGAATGTTCATTAATTGCTCTCTTTAATCCTCATGCTCCACTATACTCTGCTGCGTTATTGTTTATTTCCCTTTAAAGAGACAGAACGTGTGTGTGTGTGTGTGTGTGTGTGTGTGTGTGTGTTCAGCTGATCCTGAAGCAGGTGGACTCAGTGCTGTATGTGGACACTGATATCCTCTTCCTGCGGCCGGTGGAGGACATCTGGAGCTTCCTGTCCTCGTTCAACCGCAGTCACGTGGCGGCGCTGGCACCTGAACACGAGGAGCCTCGCATGGGCTGGTACAACCGCTTCGCTCGACACCCATACTACGGTAAAACTGGAGTCAACTCAGGAGTGATGCTGATCAACATGACGCGCATCAGACACACACACTTCAAGGTAACACACACACACACACACACACACTAAATGAAATATTACACACATCTATAAATTCTATAGTTCAATAAATACTTTGAGCTGAATTTAGTAATGTAAAAATGTGAATGTTGATGTTGATGAAAGCATGTGTCTGTTGTATTTGAGTGTCTCCCCAGCAGATGTCACTGCTGCTCTTCTGCAGCTCGTTTACTCTGATTTCCACATTACTGAGACGGTTTTATCATTCATTTAACGACCATACATTAAACAGAGTGTGTGTGTGTGTGTGTGTGTGTGTGTGTGTGTGTGTGTGTGTGTGTGCGCGCAGAATGATCTGTCAGCGATGGACCTGAGCTGGTCTGATCTCCTGATGCCGCTGCTGAACAAATATAAGCTGAACATCACCTGGGGGGACCAGGACCTGCTCAACATCATCTTCCACTACAACCCCGGTGCGTCCCACTACTCCTGCACTCCTATAATTTGCTTAAACGCTCACTATATAGTCAGCAGTGGTGTATAATTTGCTCAAACGCTCACTATATAGTCAGCAGTGGTGTATAATTTGCTCAAACACTCACTATATAGACAGCATCAGTGTATAAACCGCTCAAACACTCACTATATAGTCAGCAACTGTGTATAAACCTCTCAAACACTCACTATATAGTCAGCAGTGGTGTATAATTTGTTTAAACGCTCACTATATAGTCAGCAGTGGTGTATAATTTGTTTAAACGCTCACTATATAGTCAGCAGTGGTGTATAATTTGTTTAAACGCTCATTATATAGTCAGCAGTGGTGTATAATTTGCTCAAACGCTCACTATATAGTCAGCAGTGGTGTATAATTTGCTTAAACGCTCACTATATAGTCAGCAGTGGTGTATAATTTGCTCAAACGCTCACTATATAGTCAGCAGTGGTGTATAATTTGCTCAAACACTCCCTATATAGACAGCAACTGTGTATAAACTGCTCAAACACTCACTATATAGTCAGCAGTGGTGTATAATCTGCTCAAACACTCACTATATAGACAGCAGCAGTGTATAATCTGTTTAAACACTCACTATACAGTCAATAGTGGTGTATAATTTGCTCAAATACTCCCTATATAGACAGCAACAGTGTATAAACTGCTCAAACTCTCCCTATATAGTCAGCAGTGGTGTATAATCTGCTCAAACTCTCCCTATATAGTCAGCAGTGGTGTATACACTGCTCAAACACTCACTATATAGACAGCAACAGTGTATAAACTGCTCAAACACTCACTATATAGTCAGCAACAGTG